>NC_137103.1:8375360-8392860 GCF_949357685.1 Gobio gobio
CAAGGCTTATATAAATGTGTGTGTGTGTGTGTGTGTGTGTGTGTGTGTGTGTGTGTGTGTGTGTGTGTGTGTGTGTGTGTGTGTGTGTGTGTGTGTGTGTGTGTGTGTGTGTGTGTGTGTGTGTGTGTGTGTGTGTGTCCAGGGCCCAAACACACCGTCCTGCGGTTTGTTGTGAAGTTCTTCCCCCCTGATCATTCGCTGCTGTTGGAGGATCTGACCAGGTGAGTCCGTCACTCCAGTTGCTGTCAGCCCCTTACACAAGGTGTGTGTGTGTGTGTGTTTCTCATGTGTGTGTGTATGCCTGTTCTCTCTCAGGTACTTGTTTGCGCTGCAGGTCAGGCAGGATCTGGCCAGCGGACGCCTCACCTGTAGCGACGCCAGCGCTGCTCTTCTGGTGTCTCATATCATCCAGTGTGAGTTATGCTGCCTGCGGCTCATTAGTGACAGAGTAGCTTTAGCTTCACTGAGACTGAAAGGTATGAAATAGCCCATAATCACACAATCCACAGTTCTGCATTAATGCGTCCAGTTGCTGCTTTCCATCTGAGAGCCACAGTTTGGCTAATGAGCTGTATTGCTGTATGAGGGATGTTTATTATTATTACTAGCGCCAGAAGTGTTTAATAATCCCCCGTGGTAAAATTACAGTAATGCACGGCCTCTTGTGTCCTTTCAAGCTGAAGATTGGAGTGTTGTAATAAACACCACTTATTATATAAACTTATACTTACAGTATTATAAATGTAAAGAAGTACAGTATGCACTAATGTAATGGATTTACAGTAACTTTAGTAACAGGGTTGAAAGGTTGAACACAGGAAAACATATCATGTATAATTTTACACAATGATTGAATTTCAGTCAAAGAGATTTTCTAAAACTAGCTTCATTTTATATTATATAATAGTTTATCTGACACGTCTCATCCTCTTTTTTAAGAAAATAGTCTCTTTTTTTAAATTATGTGCTACAATTTGTATATAAGGTCAGCTAGCGCATAGTGTAATCCAAAAGGTTATGCTTGTTGCTTTATATTTTCATCCATCCTGTACTTTTTATCTCTCTCTCACTGTCTCAGTCAGTTACTCATAGTCAACCTGTGTGTGTGTGTGTGTGTGTGTGATAATTTAGCTGAGATTGGGGATTTTGAGGAGACTCAGTGTAGACAGCATCTGCTCAACACCAACTACATCCCTGACCAGATGGCCCTGATGGACAAAATCATGGAGTTCCACCATAAACACACGTGAGTCTCACACACACACACACACACACACACACACACACACACACACACACGCTCAGTGTTTACACTCTATCTGACTCGATCAAGCGTCTTCATCTGGAAGATGTGATTTGTAGGATGTAGATGCCCTTCAAATGTTGGCTGTTCAGAGGACGTTTAGTAGATGTTGTTGTGACATTATAAATGATTAGGTAAAGTAACCTTTTGAAGTTCCCCTATTGTGTTATTTAAAGGTTTCTCATTTTGTTTGTGTCGCCTACAATAGGTTTACATGCATCCAAGATAAAAAAATTCTCAAAATGTGCGAAAAATTCGGAAACTGCTCTTTTTTCACAGTGCCTGAAACGGTTCTGCTCTGATTGGTCAGATGGCCCAGTCTGTTGTGATTGGTCGTCCGCTTACAGCTTGTGTCAGAAACCAAACACTCATTGTCATATCTGAATCTCAGCACTTAAAGGTGTCATGAAGTGGCTTTTTAATTTTTTTTATACTGTTGTCTGAGGTCAACTTATGACGTTTGCATGGTTTTTACATTCAGAAACATCATAATGAATAAGTAATAGGCTATTTTCTGCCCTGGTTTTGACTCTCTCTGAAAAACACTCTGTTTTTCTGGGTGTGCCGCACTGAAGACTTGGAAGTAAACGCCCACGGCTAGGATTGGATGAGATTTGCATATTTAATGAGCTTCAGCTCCCCTCAGTTAAAGGGTTAGTTCACCCAAAAATGAAAATTCTGTCATTAATGACTTCCCCTCATGTGGTTGGACACCCGTCAGACCTCCGTTCATCTTCAGACACAAATGAAGATATTTTAGTGTAAATCTGATGCTCTGAAAGGCCTCCATTGGCTCAATGGCACTTTACACTCTCAAGACCCTTAAAAAGACACTAAAGACGTCGTTACAAAGTCCATCTCACTACAGTGGTTCTACAATAACTTTATAAAGCGACGAGAATAGTTTTTGTGCGCAAAAAAACCCTAAATAACGACTTATATAGTGATGACGATTTCAAAACACGGCCTCATGAAGCTTCGAAGCGTTATGAATCAGTGAGTCGATTCAGCGGTTTGGATCGGCAAATTTCAGCAGTTCACGCGATCCGAATCATGATTCGACTCACTGATTCATAACGCTTCAAAGCTTCATGAGGCCGTGTTTTGAAATCGGTCAGCACTATATAAGTCGTTATTTAGGGTTTTTTGCGCACAAAAACTATTCTTGTCACTCCATAAAGTTATTGTAGAGCCGCTGTAGTGAGATGGAGTTTGTAACGACGTCTTTAGTGTCTTTTAAGGGTCTTGAGAGTGAACCGTGTCATTGAGCCAATGGAGGCCTTTCAGAGCATCAGATTTACACTAAAATATCTTCATTTGTGTCTGAAGATGAACAGAGGTCTGACGGGTGTCCAACGACATGAGGGGAAGTCATTAATGACAGAATTTCATTTTTGGGTGAACTAACCCTTTAATGTGGGGATTGTTTTGAAAGCGTGTGGAGAAACGCTCACAGGACTCGCAAAATATCAAACAAACACAAAGATTCATCTCACATCCACCCACGATTGACTGGAATGTTATTTATGGATAATTTCGCTCGATCATCAGTGAATATAACCGCAAACCTTACACACACACACGCGCGCGCATGCGAGCCCGTCTGAAAAACACATAGCCCTGGGACTTTGGGCTTTGTGAGCTGGTGTTACAAGTCCGAGTCTGATCACGAATGAACCAATAACAGCTTCTCCAGCCTGTGGCCGCGTGCTAAGGTAATCAATAGATATCAAACCATCTGTAACAATGCAATACTAACACATATAAAAAACATGTTTTACTCACATTAGTGTGTTTCACCGTTCCTGTCGGATCCAATATAGAAGCACAGCATTGTGTTTTAATCTCAATATATCTGCAAATCCAGTCTCGACCTCTTATCTTGTTTACAATTGATTCCGCATGGTTTAGCTCCACGAGTCGGTGGGCGGGGCTTGAGGCGGTGCTTCTGGGTCCTATAACGTCAGTGGTCGACATATTCCGAGATCTCTCGTTTTCTGGGCCTGCTGTCTATAAAAGCTTTTCTTTGACTAACAGGGACGTTTTCAGCTCTGAAACTCACAGGATATTCTTATATCATGATTAACTTTTATATACCAAAGGCTCAAAGGAAAGTTGATTTCTCAATTTAATACACAGTGATATGAACAGTAATGATGGCGTGGGTTTTACCGAATCAATCTCATCGCAGTGGATTTGCTTTGTCAGCAGAAAACAGCATCTTCTCAATATGAACAACACAAACCAAACTCTTCCTGTCTCAGACACAACTACAGTGTTTGAGGGTCAGAGTAGACGCTGTTCAGCCAGTGAAGACCAGAGACTGGGATTATGTAAATCTGTTACAAACAACAGGAAGTGAGACTGGAATCACTGACGACTCGTTTCAGGTGGTTCAGAATCGCTCTTTCTTTTGGGAGACACAAAACTCCACTCATCAGACCTTTTTCATTCACAAACAGCCAGATTACACTCGCCATGAAAGGGAATATCCCAAAAAGCATATTAGGGGCACTTTAAGTTGGCAACAAAAACACCAGGCAGTGTTCAAACTGTGTGTGTGTGTGTGTGTGTGTTTAAGTGGGCAGACTCCAGCAGAGTCGGATTACCGTTTGCTGGAGGTGGCGTGCAGGCTGGAGATGTACGGTATCCGACTTCATCCTGCAAAAGACAGAGAAGGAACCAAACTCAGCCTGGCTGTAGCACACGGAGATGTCCTCGTGTTTCAGGTACAAACAATCACACACTCTCACACACACATACACGAGCAACAGAGAGCTGGACATGACACGAGTTGTGCTTTACTCAGGGGCACACCAGAATCAACAACTTCAACTGGTCTAGAATACGCAAGCTGAGTTTCAAGAGAAGGAGGTTCCTCATCAAGTTAAGAGCTGACCCTAGCGTGAGTCTGACTTCTGTTTGTTTATGGATGTTTATCACTGGTTTAGCATGCATTTGTCATTGTATTAGGCTCTCATTGTAATGTCTCGTCCTGTAGCAAAATGTTAATCAAGATACTCTGGAGTTTTTGATGGCGAGTCGGGACTGCTGTAAAATGTTTTGGAAGATCTGTGTGGAGTATCACGCCTTCTTCAGGCTCTTTGAGGAGCCCAGACCCAAACCTAAACCAGTGCTGTTCAGCAGGGGCTCTTCCTTCAGATTCAGGTACTACATCTGATCAAACGCCTGGTGAAATGTATCTGCGGGTAAATAGTCATATATGTGAAGTGTGAACCCTTAATTGCGGAAAAGAAGTGAGCTCAATTGTACTGAATGTGCACTTGCAGTGAACTTAAAGAGAGGTTCACTTTTAACTATGTTACTTAACACACTAAAATACTAAAAATGTCACATTAAAATTTTGACTTTTCATTTATAGCAGTAGTTATGAAATTATTTAAACCAATCAGGCATAACAATATAACCGGTGAAGTGAATAACACTGATGATCTCTTCATCACCTGTTAGTGGGTGGGATATATTAGGCAGCAAGTGAACATTTTGTCCTCAAAGTTGATGTGTTAGAAGCAGGAAAAATGGGCAAGCGTAAGGATTTGAGAAAGTTTGACCGTTTGAAGTGCTCCAAGGAAGGACCAGTGAAGAACCGGCCACAGGGTCATGAAGGACCAGTGGAGAACCGGCCACAGGGTCATGAAGGACCAGTGGAGAACCGGCCACAGGGTCATGAAGAACCAGTGGAGAACCGGCCACAGGGTCATGAAGAACCAGTGGAGAACCGGCCACAGGGTCATGAAGGACCAGTGGAGAACCGGCCACAGGGTCATGGAGGACCAGTGGAGAACCGGCCACAGGGTCATGAAGGACCAGTGGAGAACCGGCCACAGGGTCATGAAGGACCAGTGGAGAACCGGCCACAGGGTCATGAAGAACCAGTGGAGAACCGGCCACAGGGTCATGAAGAACCAGTGGAGAACCGGCCACAGGGTCATGAAGGACCAGTGGAGAACTGGCCACAGGGTCATGGAGGACCAGTGGAGAACCGGCCACAGGGTCATGAAGAACCAGTGGAGAACCGGCCACAGGGTCATGAAGAACCAGTGGAGAACCGGCCACAGGGTCATGAAGGACCAGTGGAGAACCGGCCACAGGGTCATGGAGGACCAGTGGAGAACCGGCCACAGGGTCATGAAGAACCAGTGGGGAACCGGCCACAGGGTCATGAAGGACCAGTGGAGAACCGGCCACAGGGTCATGAAGAACCAGTGGAGAACCGGCCACAGGGTCATGAAGCACCAGTGGAGAACCGGCCACAGGGTCATGAAGGACCAGTGGAGAACCGGCCACAGGGTCATGAAGAACCAGTGGAGAACCGGCCACAGGGTCATGAAGGACCAGTGGAGAACCGGCCACAGGGTCATGAAGGACCAGTGGAGAACCGGCCACAGGGTCATGGAGGACCAGTGGAGAACCGGCCACAGGGTCATGAAGAACCAGTGGGGAACCGGCCACAGGGTCATGAAGAACCAGTGGAGAACCGGCCACAGGGTCATGAAGAACCAGTGGAGAACCGGCCACAGGGTCATGAAGCACCAGTGGAGAACCGGCCACAGGGTCATGAAGGACCAGTGGAGAACCGGCCACAGGGTCATGAAGAACCAGTGGGGAACCGGCCACAGGGTCATGAAGGACCAGTGGAGAACCGGCCACAGGGTCATGAAGGACCAGTGGAGAACCGGCCACAGGGTCATGAAGAACCAGTGGAGAACCGGCCACAGGGTCATGGAGGACCAGTGGAGAACCGGCCACAGGGTCATGAAGAACCAGTGGAGAACCGGCCACAGGGTCATGAAGAACCAGTGGAGAACCGGCCACAGGGTCATGGAGGACCAGTGGAGAACCGGCCACAGGGTCATGAAGAACCAGTGGAGAACCGGCCACAGGGTCATGGAGGACCAGTGGAGAACCGGCCACAGGGTCATGAAGAACCAGTGGAGAACCGGCCACAGGGTCATGAAGAACCAGTGGAGAACCGGCCACAGGGTCATGGAGGACCAGTGGAGAACCGGCCACAGGGTCATGAAGAACCAGTGGAGAACCGGCCACAGGGTCATGGAGGACCAGTGGAGAACCGGCCACAGGGTCATGAAGAACCAGTGAAGAACCGGCCACAGGGTCATGAAGAACCAGTGGAGAACCGGCAACAGGGTCATGGAGGACCAGTGGAGAACCGGCCACAGGGTCATGGAGGACCAGTGGAGAACCGGCCACAGGGTCATGAAGGACCAGTGGAGAACCGGCCACAGGGTCATGAAGAACCAGTGGAGAACCGGCCACAGGGTCATGGAGGACCAGTGGAGAACCGGCCACAGGGTCATGAAGAACCAGTGGAGAACCGGCCACAGGGTCATGAAGGACCAGTAGAGAACCGGCCACAGGGTCATGAAGAACCAGTGGAGAACCGGCCACAGGGTCATGAAGAACCAGTGGAGAACCGGCCACAGGGTCATGGAGGACCAGTGGAGAACCGGCCACAGGGTCATGAAGGACCAGTAGAGAACCGGCCACAGGGTCATGAAGGACCAGTAGAGAACCGGCCACAGGGTCATGAAGAACCAGTGGAGAACCGGCCACAGGGTCATGGAGGACCAGTGGAGAACCGGCCACAGGGTCATGAAGAACCAGTGGAGAACCGGCCACAGGGTCATGAAGGACCAGTGGGGAACCGGCCACAGGGTCATGAAGAACCAGTGGAGAACCGGCCACAGGGTCATGGAGGACCAGTGGAGAACCGGCCACAGGGTCATGGAGGACCAGTGGAGAACCGGCCACAGGGTCATGAAGAACCAGTAGAGAACCGGCCACAGGGTCATGAAGGACCAGTGGGGAACCGGCCACAGGGTCATGAAGAACCAGTGGAGAACCGGCCACAGGGTCATGGAGGACCAGTGGAGAACCGGCCACAGGGTCATGGAGGACCAGTGGAGAACCGGCCACAGGGTCATGAAGGACCAGTAGAGAACCGGCCACAGGGTCATGGAGGACCAGTGGAGAACCGGCCACAGGGTCATGGAGGACCAGTGGAGAACCGGCCACAGGGTCATGAAGGACCAGTGGAGAACCGGCCACAGGGTCATGGAGGACCAGTGGAGAACCGGCCACAGGGTCATGGAGGACCAGTGGAGAACCGGCCACAGGGTCATGAAGGACCAGTGGAGAACCGGCCACAGGGTCATGGAGGACCAGTGGAGAACCGGCCACAGGGTCATGAAGGACCAGTGGAGAACCGGCCACAGGGTCATGGAGGACCAGTGGAGAACCGGCCACAGGGTCATGGAGGACCAGTGGAGAACCGGCCACAGGGTCATGGAGGACCAGTGGAGAACCGGCCACAGGGTCATGGAGGACCAGTGGAGAACCGGCCACAGGGTCATGGAGGACCAGTGGAGAACTTTTTGCTTTTGCCAATGTTCTGCTGGGAAACCTTGGGTCCTCCATCATGTGGATGTTACTTTGACACACACCACCTCAGCATTGCTGAGACCATGTCCAGCCTTTCATGGAGACGGTATTCCCTGTGTCTGTGGCTCTTTCAGCAGATCATGCGCCGCCACAAAGCACAAATGCTTCAGGAATGGTTTGAGGAGCACAACAACGAGTTTGAGGTGTTGACTTGGCCTCCAAATTCCCCAAATCTCAATCCAATCGAGCATCTGTGGGATGAGCTGAACAAACAAGTCCAATCCATGGATCCATCCTCGCAACTTATAGGACTTAAAAGACCTGCTGCTAACATCTTGGTGCCAGATACCACAGCACACCTTCAGGGGTCTCGAGGAGTCCATGCCTCGACGGGTCAGGGCTGTTTTGGCAGCAAAATGAGGACCAACTTAATATTAGGAAGGTTTTCATAATGTTATGCCTGATCAGTGTATAAAGATGTAATTAAGTCAAACGCTCTAAAGTTCAGCTAATTGCATTTAATATAAATGTTTATTATAATACATATAATGCATTGCAATTGCAATTCACTTTTAAAGTATATTATTTCCATAATATGTACTCTTTTTAAAAGTATGCTAAAGTGATATTTCTGTTTGAAAGGGTAATATTGATTCGTGCAACTATGATTTTTAAGGGGTTTATATCATGATGGTTTTTTTTGTAATTTAATTTTTTCTTGAGCATTTTCTCGGCCCTCACTATAATTAAACACAATTTTTGCTTCTTTACCTTTAAGGCTCTTATGGTAAATAAATACGGGCTGCAGGTTCTATGTCAGGGCAAGTATAATTTGCACTGCTTGAATTGCATTGTGGCTCACAAAACAATTTGCACAGAGATGTGCTGAAAACAACAACAGCAGATGTTGGTCTGCTCTCTAATAAAAACAAATTACAGCCACTCTTTTCTACCTTTAGAATACTTTGAAAGTATACCCCCTTTAGTTCTGAAAAACAAGGAGCTAATTGGCTACTTTTGGAAACATGTCATCTCATGCATTTGGACTAATTACCCCCTCTTCTCCACAGCGGTCGGACACAGAAGCAGGTGATAGATTATGTGAAGGAAAATGAGTTTAAAAAACTGCCCTTTGATAGGTGAGTCTGATCTGTTATTTTAATGAATGGAAAGTCAGTTTCTTTAAGATTTACTCAGTGTAAACTTGAAAGGCTGTGTGGTTCATTGTGTGTGTGTGTTTATTGTTTTCTCTTTCAGGAAACATAGTAGAGTGCAGTACAGCAGTAACCGGTCACCTCTGCGTTCTGCACAGCACCAAGTGCCAAATCAAGTTAGTGTCTTCACATATGCAAGTTTTCAATAAGTTTTCAAGGCATTATCAATTAGGAGAGATGTTTTGGTTTCAGTACAGCTTAAACTCTCTCTTTTTTATATTTACTTTAGGAATAGATATGGAGATAATTAATTAATTAATTAATTAATAGTAATTAATACATACTACTAACCCACACCAGTGTTGGGGGTAACGCATTACAAGTAACTTGAGTTACGTAATAATATTACTTTTTCCAAGTAACTAGTAAAGTAACGCATTACTTTTCAAATTTACAACAAAATGTCTGAGTTACTTTTTCACATTAATTTGACTGACAGCTCTTCTGCCCCCATGTTGAGAAAAATAAGTGCAGAGGCGTGTGTGTGTGAACATGATGGTTATTGTAGTTCTAGACTAAATGTGAGCATTTATTTATCTCACTTGCACAATAAAGATTCTGTACTCCTCAAAATGATTAAAATCAGTCAAATGCAAAATCAGAGTACTATGCAAACCTCCAATAACTAAATTTTAAATAAAACAACCTATTTTATGCATTTCATCTATCTTTATATTTAATTTACCAATGTCTTGCTGATGACCTTTGATGATGAAAATTACTAGATTTTTTGTTTTTATTGGTAAAACTTTTTTCTCCTGCATCCTACTCTCCCATTATCCAGAGCTGCGCCCTCTACTGTTCATGCGTGAATTAGCATTTTTACCTCAGCCTGGGGCTTGTTATTTAAATTTTGGTATGAAGAGGTCTTTACCATTGCACAAAAATATAACTTTTTTACAAAAACAAGCCCAGCCCAGGTGAGAAAAAGTAACTCAAAAGTAACGTAACGCATTACTTTTCCTAAAAAGTAACTAAGTAACTCAATTAGTTACTTTTTAAGGGAGTAACGCAACATTGTAATGCATTACTTTTTAAAGTAACTTTCCCCAACACTGACCCACACTACTATTCACATAGAGCAAACTCCACCCATAATCAGAAGATTTGGCATAACCAAATTCGTTTGCCTGGTTTGAGTAACAAAACCCGCCCAATCACAGCCAAAACTAGCCCAATTGTATTCCCCAGTATAAATCTTGCGCTCCACAGGGTAAAACTCAAGTATAAAAGTACCCCAATTTGGCAACACTGCAAGTAGTTCCACCCTAAAAGGTCAGAAAAAACTATATAGATCAAATAATAAAACTTAATTCATGCGCAAGCTTCACATTTCAGTTTCTACACCTTCTGGAATGCTACTCTTGCATTGTAAGTGCATTAATGTAAATGTCAAGTGGAATACTTTCTGCTAATCTTAGATCATAACTTGTATAGGACCAAGAATATTCCAGAACCGGTAATATTTAGGCACTTATGGAAGACTCTTATCTTTATCTCGCCCTCTCTCAGGCTGTCAAGCAGAGCTGGGATGGCTCATTTTTAGTAAGCTCTGAAGACTCTGCGGTATTAAGACCAAACTCCTCCCCATCGACTCAGCGCAACGGATGCAGCGACCAAACGTCCCCTCTTCAAGAGGACAGCAGAAGTCAGGCAGCTAAGCAGCCCCCCGTCGATCGAGCAGGTCTGGCGTCCCGCGCAGCTAAAGGCAGCAGCTCATCCATTCCTTACATTGACTGCAGTGATGCAGAGTTTAGTGAACAGGAAGTCAGAGGTCGGGTCAGCAGGTCGCACTCGCACACACGTGATGACAACAGTGACAGCGCTTACGGCACAGGTTTTGGTTTGCACCGGACACATCAGCAGGACAGATACTTGGGCAAGTTCAGGCAGAAAGAGTCTCCGCCTCTTTCCCCTGTAAGCCAAGCCGAAAGCCCCGCCCACAGCTATCCCAGCCCCTCCTCTCCAAATCAAAGTGCTAACATTTTTGAGTCATCTTTTTTTGGAGGCAGGGTACGCGGGCCGCTTCATAGCACACTAATGGAAGAGCTGGCTGCAAAAAGCCCCATAAACCACCACACAGGCACCAGGAGCCTGACTTCTAGCCCCGCCCCCTCCTCTTTTCACAGGACCAACTCACTAAGCCACACCCAGTATAATGGACACACCGGGTGGAGCTTTGGTTCAAAAGCAGGACGGGAGGAAAGGGGACTTTTTAGTAGCTGCTCCCCGATTATGAAGCGTTCTGCAAACAAGTCCCAGAACGCGGTTAGCCAGTTAGAAAGAAACTTGCGCGTCTTGAATCAGCCCCACCCTCCCAATCTCTCCCGTTCTGAGAGAATGGCCATGTTGGAGCGCCGAATGCTTGCCAACGGGCTCACGCCTCCCGGCAAGGCCAATCTCAAGCCAAGCTCCCCGCACCGACGCTTCGGGGCTGTGCAGATGATTGATGGCTCCACCAGTAGTGGCACAGACACTAGCGACTCTGAGGAGGCGGAGTCTACTGGCTCCTGCAGCCAATCGCTAGGGTTTGAAAACCAAGCCGCCCGTAGTTCGTCCCCACTCCCCAGAAACAAGTACTCCTTCGGAAGCTTGCAGCTAGACGATCTTGATGATGAAGGAGGGTGTGTGAACCTCAGCGATGAGGAAGGCATGCAAGTGTTTAACTGCTAGCATGCTAGCATGAAAACTTAATTGCGGTGTGCTTCTTGGCCATGCCACACAGAGTTTTCTTTTCCTATAACCTGAGATGGCCTTAGCTGTGTGGCAAGGTGGATATGCTTCCCTTTCTTGAGGCAAAACTACAGTACAGTTTTACTGTAAGTGATTGTATCCAGCCTCTGTATTGAGCAAGTGGGGACTTTTGTTGTGCCAAGTTCTGCAGAGAACAATGATTACTCACAGTTCTGATGCAGAAATAATCTGCAATCATTCAGAAACTCAGAGTGATGTTGTCACTCCCTGGAGCAACTTCAGGATCTCTGGGTTGGAAACATGCAAGGAACCATAACAGGTAGATGTGACCGTCATTTTGCCAAGTAAGACCTGTTCCTGGATCCACATCCTTGTTGGTCGTGGAGCAACATTCCTGTCGACCAATCAGATGTTTGGGTTAGGGTTCGGTTTAGTCTTGGAGTTAAATCTGGGGCTCTAACAGCAATCTCAACTCATCATTCCACCCTGGCTTTTAGGGGTTGTTAATGGTGAGGCTGTAATATGAAAGAGTTTGAGGGAGAACAGTTTATGGGGCCTTCATGCCTCGCCTTTATGAGGAAAACTCTCCATAAATCATTACTTTTGACTTTTTAGACTTTTTATATAATGTTAGGAAATAGAACTCGGATACTACATTTAAAATGATTGTTGTACTTTTAGGGATGGACAACTCTTGTCCTCGAGATCCAATTTACTGCAGAGTTTGGCTCCAACCCTGATAAAACTCACCTGCTTGTAGCTTCCTAGTAATCCCGAAGACCTTGTTTAGCCTGATTGGGTGTGTTTGATTGGGGTTGGAGCTAAACTCTGCAGGAAAGTGGTTCTCAGAGGCCAGAGTTGCCCATCCCTGTCATAGAAGCATGTGTAGCAACCTTCTCAACTCTGGCCCTCGAGGTCCACTTTCCTGCAGAATTTTGCTCCGACCTTAATCAAACACACCTGAACAAGCTAATCAAGATCCTCAGGATTACTAGAAGGTTATGGGCAGGTGTGTTTGATCAGGGTTGGAGCTAAACTCTGCAGGAAAGTGGACCCTGAGGGCCAGAGTAAAGAACCCCTGGTGTAAAGCTCCAACACACCTGCCTGTTATTTTCAAGTAAACATGAACACCTTGATTAGCTGGTTCAGCTGTGTTTGTTTGGGGTTGGAGCAAAACTCAGCTGGAAAGTGGACCCTTAAGGCCAGAGTTGGGAACCCTTGGTGTAGAGCAGCGGTACCCAACCTTGCTCCTGCAGACTACCTTCCTGCAGTCTTCAGTTCAACCCAAGACCAACACACCTTCCTGTTACGTTCAAGTAATCCTGAGAGCCTTGGTTTGCTGTTTCAGGTGTGTTTGTTTGGGGTTGGGGCTGAACTCTGCAGGAAAGTGGATCTCAGGGGCCAGAGTTGCCCACCCCTGTCATAGAAAGCATATGTAGTAACCTTCTCAACTCTGGCCCTCGAGGTCCACTTTCCTGCAGAATTTTGCTCCCACCTTAATCAAACACACCTGAACAAGCTAATCAAGATCCTCAGGATTACTAGGGCCCTGTCCCAAATGGCACCCTATACCCTCACGGTCTTCCTCTGAGTCCGCACTTTCACGACGTAATGCCACTTTGACTGCCGGGAAGAAGTCCGCCCACACCAGTGCAGGCTCGGCAGAAGTGCGCATCGAGGGTGCATATCGACCTCAAAGGGGGCGCTCGCGAGCACACTTCTGAGACCTAAAATGACAAATGGGACGCCCTGCGGTCTCGTGGACTTAACGGACACACGCACACAGCGGCCATTGTAAATCCACAAGACCGAAAGTGTGCCATTTGGGACAGGGCCTCTAAGGTTATGGGCAGGTGGGTTTGATCATGGTTGGAGCTAAACTCTGCAGGAAAGTGGACCCTGAGGGCCAGAGTAAAGAACCCCTGTGTAAAGCACACATGCCTGTTATGTTCAAGTAATCCTGAGCATCTTGATTAGCTGGTCCAGGTGTGTTTGGGGTTGGAACTAAACTCTGCAGGATGGTAGCCCTGCAGGAGTGGGGTTGGCTACCCCTGGTGTAGAGCTTCTTAATATTCTTAAACATCAGATTGCCATGCTGGCACTCGCAGCTGATCTTCCATTAGTCATTTAAAGGACAGTGTGATTTTTGAAGTTTCATTCATCCTGAGCTTTGGCAAGTGAGCTTTATATGATTGTATGGCTCATTTCTCGTTCTGCTTGAGCCTGGAAAATATCTCTGATTACTGCGGGAAACCAGCAGATTCAGAGGATTTGGACTTTTAATGGTATTTTATAAAATCCTGCATGATTTTGAATTAGGTAGATTTAAATGTAAACATTTTTGTCCTGTTGTGTCAGAATTGTGATGAATGTATTTGTCAGTAAGAGATTTCAGTCATTATATAGGCTACTCACCTTCATGTGGGACTTTTATTTTCTTCCATGGAACATGAAAGGAAACATTCAGGAGATTGTCCGCACTGCTCTTTTAGATTACTTTCATTGATTATTATTGGTCACATTGGGCCATATGGGTTAGGAATGGCTTAGGGGTGCGTACGCAATGACAGAACTGTCATTTTTGGGTGAACTGTGATGGTTGAGTCTCATATGAGAGCATTTGTGTCTGCGTCTCACTGTGTTTCCCTGTCCTCCCTCCCTGATCACCCTTACCTTTCCCATGGGTTTAACCGGGATCCTTCAGCAGGGATTAGAAAGGCCGTTCCATTCAGGCTTTTGTTGATATTTTAACCAAAAACTGCATACCTGTTGTAGATTTCATTGTCAATGGAAATGTGATAATGCCACCAAGTGTTTCTAATCCCTGTCTGATTTCTCACTCAGCTTTGATGTCACTGCACTATTGGCTGATATTCGCCTTTGTTTATACCTTTTCTTTTCTGAAACAGCTTGTCATTTATGACCAATAAATGCTTGTTATGTTTTCTGCTGGCATTTAAAATAGAACGAGTGACTCTTTGTAACTACTGGTGTTTTTAAATGCTGCGCTGCATGCTCTCCCTTCCTATGGCTGTTCTGTTCCGATGAAAGCTGAAAAGCAGTGCATTCTGGGAAATTTTCACTCATGAAAATTTGAATATCCTTTTGTATGTCTGTCACATGACTGATCTTCTTTTGTTTGTTCACACAATGATCAAATTATACACCAGGATTGTTTTAAATGAGCGGCCTGAGTGAAATCACGCCACCTGCTGTTGATCTGTGTGAATGACACGATGATGATCTTTCTCGCTCAATGGCTGTGTTCACAATGGAATACAAGCGCACTGCACATTGCACACTATTTAGAAAAATAGCATGTGAAACATGAAGTATGTGAAGAATTAAACATGCAACAAACATTTACATATAGTTGGCATACTGTACCATAACAATAAGGTATTCATTACATACAAACAGAAAATGCACATATGTTGCATACTCCAAAACAAGTCTGCCAGTTGTGATTGTGAACACAGCCGTTCCCTCTCTTCCTCTGCCTCATTCAGCTCTGTTCCAGCTTATTCTCTGTTCTGATGTTTCCTGCCTGTTTCTTCTCAATGACCTTTGGTTCTGCTGCTCTTTATGAATCACTAGACTTTTTAACTATGTATTTTGTGCACTATAGTGTCAATAAAGTTACAGTTGGCCTTTTAAGACTCAGGAATTGTTTTTTAAGCTTATGAAGCTGATATTTGTCCTAATCCCACAGCCCTCTCCTCCTCCCTGCTGTCTGTGGCTGCGCACCGCATGTCTCTCTGTCTGTCAGCACATGTATATGAAGCGCAGTATACATGCACTAGATCATGTTTTGTGTGTGTGTGTGTGTATGCGCAGTGGTTTTCAAACCTGTCCTGGAGGAACCCCAGCCCTGCACATGTATGTCTCCCTTATCAGACACACCCAATTTCATAGATATCCATAATAAAGGCTAGATGTCTTACGGCGGAGTCTCTAACGTCATCACCGGCGGCCATCTTGTCACAGGCAGGGCTCTGTGGCTCCTGATGTAAGGCGAGTGATCTGCATGAACACACATACTCTTATCTCACCGAAATCTTGACGGATTTACAAATGGTTTGGTTTCTTACAAACGTTATTAACGTGGCTATAATTATGGATGCTTGAACAAATTATGAATAATTTTTCGTAAGTTAGCAGTGTCACAACTACATCTCTGACGTTTATAACAAACCAAACAGTTTGAAAATCGGTAGAAAATTTAGCAAGTTATGGTTATTTAAAAAGTGCACGCACCATTAAAACAATGTTATGAGTGTGCGAGCTGACTGTGACAAGATGGCCGCCAGGTGCGGACGTCCACCTCCATTGGCCAGCAGCGCGGACGAGACATCTAGCCTTTATTATGGATATCTATGCCCAATTTAGCAGTCTCTACTAACGAGCTGATGAGTTGAATCAGGTGTGATAAATGAGGGAGAAGAAGAAGATGTGCTGGGCTGGAGTTCCTCAGGACAGGCTTGAAAACCACTGATGTATGTGCAGTATGTGTTGTTTGTGTGGTTTACATGGGTGAGTTTTTGTTGTGTGGACACTAGTTACAAGTTTGGACATATTCCTTATTACAAGAAATCAAAAGTATGAAATAACACAAATGGAAAAATGGCAATGATGTAGTGACGAGACTCTGTTCATTCACTAAAGGAGCTCACGTTTATACTGGGGGTTTTCCTTCAGCATCTGCCCTTGTGAAGAATAAGTGCTCCAAAACAATGACAGATATAAGCGTTCAAAACTCACAGTCTCTCACTTCCACCAATAAGGATCAGTGATTCTGATGACATCACTCTGCACTTCAGCTTCTCATCAGATTTTCTGTCCAATTAAATGCTCTCTAGAATCTGAAGCCCCGCCCCCTACATTATAACCAGACGCTGAAGCTGCGGCTGAAATCGGTCACTTGTTCACACATTTACTGTTTTCTGTCTTTCTGTTCTGTTTCATGTACTGTTTTTCAGCATTCTGCACTGAATGCTGTATTTTAAAGAGATATGGTTGTCTGGCTATCACCAGACCAAGCTCAATTTAAGATTGAACATTGGTCTGGGGAGTCTGCTAGGTATTTTCTACTGCATAAATGCGCATAAATTAAATGACTCTGTACGCAATTGGATAGTCCTTCAACCAATCAGACCACAAGAGGCGTGATCAACGGGCAACGACCCATCGCTTCTCTATCCGTCATCGTGTTAAACCCACCAATAGCGCGCCAGGTGGATAAGCCAGTCTGTGATTGGTTCCCACAAAAGTGTAACATAAGCAGCAGAAGTAAATATACGGGTTTCCAGACTGAGTTGCAGGGCGAAATCAAATCACCGGCAGATCAGGCTGGCTTTACCCAGTCTAGAGATATGGAGATCAGGAGGAGAAACGGTTAGCGATTAGGAGGAAACTGTGGCTTTAACAAGCTCATCGGCTCTGGCCGAGCTGTGATAGACACTTAAACGCTATTGGCTGTTTTAAAAAAGGGGAGGGGCTGTTCAATATGTCCCGCCCAGTCTTCCTGTTTCAGTGGAAATTACGTCAACACCAAGCGCCAACCTTTCCAGTCTCTCTTGTGAATACGGAAGTGAGTTAAACTGCAGTTCATCGACTGGCCACTAGAGACTAGAGAATCTCATTGAGCTCATGTTAAAATGCCCAACTTTACAGCAGAAAAAAACTAGTTTACAGCTAATTTTGCCCTTCATGATGACTGTGAGGGGGTGATTTTTAATGCATCCGTTTAAATGATATATAGCCTTAAAGTTCTGCATAGTTAAGAGGTGTGGCCACTTTGAGTGACAGGTGGATTGCCATTTGTCTGCTGTCTGTTAGCCGCTACGTCACCTCAGCTCCGCCCACA
>NC_137103.1:8397860-8427860 GCF_949357685.1 Gobio gobio
GCTCCTTTATTCAAATATTTTTCCATTCCCACACCCAATTACACTTACAGTTACACTCACACACACACACACACACACATATACCCAAATCGTACTGACCATAATGTATGTTTTGTTGGTCTATGTAATTTTCATCTAATTTCTCATTTGTAAATATTGTACTTGTCTGTTTGCATTATAAAAATAAAAAAAACAATGTTGATCAATTTAATGAATCCTTACTGAATGAAAATATTAAATTCTTTCAAATAAATAATTATACTGACCTCAGACTTCTGAGTGGTAATGTGTGTGTGTGTGTGTGTTCTAGCTGCATTGGACGATGTGTGTGAATTGGAGGGCGTGCTTCATCCTGGTCTGGTGGAGATGGAGAACTATCAGAAACTCGTGGAGCTTCAGAAGGATGTGATTGGTGTTGAGCTTCTGGCCGTGGCGGGACGTCAGCTCATCAGACTGGGCTGCCTCAGCAAACTCTCTGGGAAAGGCCTTCAACAGCGCATGTTCTTCCTGGTGAGCTTTCACTTTACACACACACACACGTCTATGTTTATATGATGATAGTGACTTCCCATTCACCCCTAGAAATAAAGCTTCTTTATTAGCAGTGAGGGTTTCTTGAAGAACCCTTTGCATCCAAGGAATTGCATTCCACAAATGTTCTTTAGATTTTTTAAATGTTCGTCACACTAAGGCCATTTTCACACCTGAAAGTCCGCACCAAGGTCCGAACCAAAGTTCATGTTTTGATACATTTTATACATTCGGTTAGTTTTGGTTTGGTTTCACATTGCAATTATGTGAGCGCACTAAAGCACTGAACATGACACACTTGTCGTCATCATCTATGTGGGCGGCATCTGGACATTGATTGGTTTGTAAATAGACGTGCGTCTGACGTCAGAGTCTTTGACAAGAATGAAAGAACGGACGCATATCGTTGCCACTAGTGAACAGTGCGCATTGCTTGACTATTTATTTTCGTTTCGAATTGTTTTGTTTAAAAGTGGACAATTTTAAAGCTTTCTATACACATATTCCTCATGTCTGAGGCAGGAGCTGCTGAGATTCGGTTTATTTATGAGACATGTTCAAGAGCAATCGTGATCGCTCTGGCGCCTTCATGTCACAATTATTGTCTGCTATAGTCTATTTGCTTCTTATTTATTAAATCCAGGCAATTGGCTGATGCAACATTGATTAAAATTAAGATTAAGACAAAATTCACTTTAAAGAAAGGCTTTCTACAAAACAAAACTTAATGAAGTGGTCAAAATCATTTCTGACCTTCTGTCTTCTGACATATTTGGCATCTTTTCACTTTTCATAATCAATATAGCCGAGATGAAATTAAAAAATAACATTATAATATTTAAACATAAACAGGAACTTCCTGTAAATGCTCTGAAAGTCCGAACCATACAGAAAATGCTTTCACACTAGAAACGAACCGAACCTTTGTTCAGTTTGATCCGGACTGAGACTCCCTCTTTTTGTCGGACCAAACTTCGCCTGTTTGGTCTGGACCGTGGTCCTGGGGAGGTTTCAAACCTGTCATTTTGATTCGGACCAAACTGAAAAGTCAGAAAATCCGGACCAAACAAGGTAGGTGTGAAAGGGCCCCAAACCTGATTACTTAAAGGACCTTTGAGGACCAAAAATGGTTCTAAACCCTTTTTAGAAGCCTATTCTTAGGAGTGTATTAATATTAAGATAAATACGATAACTATATAGGCCTAATATTAGTGTTAATATGGCGAAAAATTTTCGTTGACAACCTTATGGCTCTTTTCACAAGATGTAGTGTCTCAGGTGTGTCCCCAGAATCTGTGTGTGAAGTTTCAGCTTAAAATACCTCATGGATAATTTATCATAGCTTGTCAAATTTGCCCCTATTTTGGGTGTGAGCAAAAAATACACCATTTTGTGTGTGTGTGTCCCTTTAAATGCAAATGAGCTGCTGCTCCCCGTCTGGCGGAGCCTGTACAGCTCATGCTACGAAATACTCAGGCAACAACAAAACTGGACAATCTCACACAGCCAAAATGTCAGGAATTGTCAGTAGTGGTGTTCAGCTTTGCATGCTCGAACTGGAATCGGACACAGATTGAGAGACTCAGGAAGAAGTTACAACTTGTAGAATGCAACTGGAGGTTTCTGAATGGTTAGTGGATAGATTTATGTAGCTATTGTGGAGTCCAGAACCGTTCGTTTGGAGAGTTTATGATTTATGGGGGTATTAAAAAAAGAAGTGAGTGGATTTTTACCATTATAGGCTTGCTGTTTACACACACTGTGGATACACATCTGTGTTCAAACAACTTATATAGTTGAATTGTGCATAATAGGTCCTCTATAAATACTCTCCTCTCATAAATGTTGCGTCTGAAAGGGAAACTCCTACAAATGCATATGCAATAAGGTCAGCCGCAAAAATAACTGTGTCCATGCCTGTTCAGCGTCCTAGTAAAACGGCAAAAGAGGGTTTGCGCTGAAGCAAGCTATTAGTAAGTATGGCCCTAAGACTAAATTAAAAATATAGCTGATGAAATGAACACCACCTAACACTAAGCTCTTTACTTATGAAATGAAAAGATTTCTGATTAACTCTTCTTTCTCTTACTATGTGGAGCCAGTTCAGTGATGTCCTGTTGTACAGCACTCGAGGAATAACTTCAACCAATCAGTTTACAGTGCACAGACAACTTCCTCTATGCGGCATGACAGTAAGAACGTCCTCAGTCTTTGTGCTGTTGTTATTGATTGGCATGATGATGTGAGAAACGGACTGCATGTGTTTGCTGTGTTCAGATCCGGGAGAGTGAGGATGAGTGGGGCGTCCCGCACTCCTTCACACTGACGGTACAGCAGCAGTCTCTGGTGGTCGCCGCATGGTAATGCTGAAGAATCATTTGCCGTATCTGTGTGTCTTCAACGGGAGCATTTCCAGCTGCATAACTACTATACTATGATGCATCGTTAAAGAAACTAACTAGCTAGTCACAACTGTTTCCCGAAACCGTAGTAACTTTGAACCAAATTGTTGATAATGACTGTGGAAAGCAGGACGGGGCGAGGGCTGTGGGAACAGGGCAAGGCTGGTGGCGTGATTGATAATGAGCTTTACCTGTGCGCTGCACTGGTCTCGTGTCTCACGGAGGAGTTTCGGAAGCATAAGAGGAGGAGCGATGACAGTGAAGGACGAGAGAGGACCAGGCCTGGACTATTTGACATTGTGTTTTGTTTATGTGTGCAGCAGTTGTCCGTTTTGTTTGTTTTTTGATATATTAAAGTGTTTAAGCGTTTGCCGGTTCCCGTCTCCTTCTTCCCTGAACTACTAACTTCATTACACTGGTGTCGAAACGAGGGAGGACGGAAGGAGGGACATGCTGTCAGAGAGCCCTTGCAGCATGAAGGAGCGGAGACCGCCAGTGGCTGGCCGAGGCGGTGGTGCTGGAGCGATGAAAGACCAGGTGGGACGGAGAGGGAGCAAAGGAGTCGGCGCCGTTTGCCAGGAGGCCGGAGGCTGCTACCGTCCACCATGTTTGGGGAGGAGCAGGGAACGGGGGACTTACCGCCAGCTGCCCTCAACCAGAGGAGCCATCACCGTCCACGAACCGTCCACTAAAGAGCGCCCAGTACCATCGCGTGGCACCACGAGTGAGAGTCTCTCAGCTGGTTGAGGACCGAGCTGCATTGTGTCCGGGAACCGGACCAAGAATTTTTTTTCTTTTCCCCTCACCCCTCTCTCGTCTCTGTCACTCCTTATGCGTCTCGCCTCGTCTGTCCTTACCCCCAGGTGCTGCAGCCACCTCGACCGGCCCTCCCAGAGAAAGGGGGGAGTAGAGCATAGTCTTGTGGGTACCCCCGGCCTGAGGGCCGATGGGAGTATGTGGCAAGCGGGATAAGGCAGAGAGCCATGAGAATGGGGCAAGGTACCAGTCCTCTCTCATCCTTCACTGTCGCCGCTCCTCCTTTTATCCTTCCCGAGCTCCTCAGTGAGACTCAAGACCTGTGTGGCTCATTAGCACTCGCACCACTGGCCTCGGTCCCTTCCCATGGCTCTCGGCCCCGCCCTGCTTGCCACATACCCCCATACCCTCGCAGGCCGGGGGGTAACCACAAGACTGTGCTCTACTAACACCCCCTCTACGGGGTCGCAGCACCTGGGGGTAAGGACAGACGAGAGAGAGAAAAGAATGAGGAGAGAGGGGGAGAGGAAAAACATTCTTGGTTCAGTTCCCAGACGTACACTGCCACTTGGTCCTCAACCAGCCGGGAGAACTTCTTTGTGATGCCTGATGGTGGTACTAGATGCCCCAGGTGGATAGCCTTATTCTTCCCCCCCTCCCCTGATGGCAGACGACGGCTCCTCCTAGTTGGCGTCTGGAAATGGCACCTGCTCCTCCTCATGCTGGCGTATGGATGCAGGCCCTGACGTTGGCAAACGACGACACGTCCTCCAACCCAACGGGAGCTGCCTCTCCATGCTTTGATTATCCATCCCCTTACCAAGCCCTCCAGCTCCACCTCCTCCCAGGTGTTCGGCACCAATGTAACAAGGTTTAAAGACTCAGGGAAGAAGGAGGTGGGAACCGGCAAACGATCAATGTAACTTTAATGACAAAATAAACAAACAACAAAGCGAACGTTTGGGGTCGGGGGGGCTACTGTAATGCTGTAACCCAGGGGCCTTTGGTTATCTAAAGCAGTGTTTCCCAAGCGGGGTGCCGTGTGACGAGAGCAGGGGTGCCGTGTAAAAGTCCTTCAAATATATACTTTTTTTTCAAATTTTTCAAATTATTCTCTCTTTGTAAACTTTGTTCAATGCATGCTAGTGCTGCCGTATGTTCGAATATGACCAGTAATTTTTGCCGTCATCCACCGGGTGTAGTTCCAGAAGACGCAAATGAGAAGTCGTGCGCGCTTTGAGAAAATGTGTCTCTGTGCACTCATCCGAAAGCGCGCACACATCTCACAGCGCGCAAATATTGAGTTCTCTTTCAACTCTCGCTCTTGAACGGACAAACTCACACAAAAAGTATGTCAACATGTCCATCTTGATGAGTATTCTAGCAGACATAGTCTGTATATGCCTTAAGTAAACTTAATATAGTCGAGAAAGACGATGCATATCCATGCATTAGGTCTTAAAAGGGCAGTAACATTAGGTCTTAAAGGGGCAGGAGCCTTTACTGCTGTCTGTTTAATGTCAAACAACAAAAGACAAGGACATCACTCACTGCTCTTGACTGAAATGCTTTTGTAAGTTTAATAGGATTAATCGTTAATTTATACACTAAAATATGCAATGTTATTTTACATTTGATCAATTTCTGTACCTGAAAACTAATGTTAGACGTACCTGAAAAACCTGAAAAGCATAGTTTATTTTATTAGTATCTTTGCTCAATAGTATTTATTTGTACTGCTGCTTGTATTTAAATTATTTGTTCTTATTATTTTCTTTATTTTTATTTGACAGTAGTCCCTTTTTTCCCTGAACATAGCAAATACTGAACCGTACCGAAACTATGAACCTAAAACTGTGATACAAACCGAACCGTGAGCAATCTGTACCGTTACACCCCTAGCGTAACGTATGCGAGGGGGTGCCACAAAATGGAGAACATTTTCAAAGGGTGCCATGACCGAAAAAAGGTTGGGAAACACTGATCTAAAGGAGCCCCTGCCCTTATGGCCCTTCCGGGATTCCCATACACTCTTCATCATGCCGCTTTAATTCTCTTGACACATTGAAAGACATAGAATGAAAGCATGTTACCTTGCTTATTTGGCTAAGAGAATTTCATACTAACAAGAAACTCTGCTCCTAACCACGGGTGGAGAGTTGTGTTTCCAACCACACAGCTTTACGATGCTGTTTGTGAATGTCTGTTGGAACTATGGTTTCGGAAAACATAGAACCGTTGAATTATGTTGATAACGACAGAACTTGCGACCATAGTTGGCCAACGATGCTTTTGGGAAACACACCCTAGTACAGTAATAGTGTAGTGTAGTTCATCTGTGTAGTAATGTTATAAAATCTGACATCACATCTGTGGCCATTGTTTACACTTTTTAAAGGAACATGCCGACTTTTTGGGACTTTGCTTATTCACCATATCCCCCAGAGTTAGATGAGTCCATACACACCATTCTCATCTCTGTGCGTGCCATAACTGACACACACACCGCTAGCCTAGCTTAGCACAAAGACTGGAGGTAAGTGGCTCCAGCTAGCCTACTGCTCAATAAGTGACAAAATAACTGCAACATTTTCCTATTTAGGCTAGCTGGAGCCATATACCTCCAGTCTTTGTGCTAAGCTAGGCTAGCGGTGTGTGTGTCAGACAGAGTTATGGCACGCACAGAGATGAGAATGGTGTGTATGGACTCATCTAACTCTGGAGGGATATGGTGAATAAGCAAAGTCCCAAAAAGTCGGCATGTTCCTTTAAATGATAGGTCCAGTTCAGTTTCTTCAGTGGATGCGATCCATATTTGGTGGATACTTTTTTTTTTTTTTTAAGTCAGTCTATTATTTTTATTATGGTTTTCAAAAATCAAAAACAGACAATTGGTGGATAATTTGCGATAGATTGGGGTTTCTTGTGTCTTGCAGTTCAGAGTCAGAAATGGAGAAATGGATGGAGGATTTGAAGATGGCGGTTGACATGGCAGAAGAGTCGAACGGACTGACCTCTGACCTCCTGACTCCCAACAAGGATGTCAGTAAGTGACACATGATGAGATTCTGTACGTATTTCTTACAAAATGTAGTTTACTTTAGTAATACATCATTCATCAAAATTGTATATTTTGCTCCGTGTCTGAATCAACTTTCCTTTTTGACAACTTTTCAGAATCACATTAATTTGAGTTTTAATGAATTCATTTTCAGGGGGTAAAATCAAGTCTTGCATTTCTTTCTCATTGAATATCCTATTTCACTTTGAAACATGTCACATTATGAAAGTACAATGGGTTGCTGTTTCATAAATGTATATTTTTGTGAAAATATGTGCATTTTATGATACTTTTAAAAAGAGTATTTACTATGTATACTATATATACTTTAGAAGGATATACTTAAAGCTACACTGTGTGATATTTTCCCCCATCTAGCGGTTTAAAGGTATATGACCATCCAGTGAATATTAGTTTCTGTTCCTCTCAATTCTGATTCCGTTTTAACTCCTACGGTGGCCGATTTAGTCCAAGATTAACATGGCTTCCAGTTCGACCTCGTCCACATTGGACACATCGAGTGTTAAAACGCGAAAGGCGAAGCTTGAATTTACGGGAATGTCCCTCTTTGGCTAATGTACTTTCAAGATGGAGGGGCAACATGGCGACCCGCATTCAAACCCCTCACCCGTATGTATTTACAATGGCATATTATAAACTTACGAGAATACTTTATTACTTGAAAGAAGTAAATATACATTAATGAGCACATATATTTTTGAAAGAACTAAGTGTTTTTAACTAAGAATAAACTAAAAAAGTTACACAGTGTAGTTTTAAGTATGAACTGAATATGCTTTCAGACACTTAATTGCAATTGAATTAAAATGTAACATTGTTTAACTTTATATTAAATGAAATTAGCTGAACTTAAGAGTTATTTTTTTATATATAGGCCTACTTTTGAGATTTTGAAGTAAGAATGAAGTGCAGTAGATCAGCTGTTTAATCAGGAACTGTAGAAGTCATATGTTAGTGTGTTTTAGTAATGCGATGATTGAATGCCAAAACTATGTATCTCAGGATATAATTATTGCTTTTTCCCAGAATCCTCAGGGGCATCTGAAGTGGAGTCGGAGGAGGATCTTTGTGGGTCTCGAACATCTTTGCCGCGACACGGCAACAGTTCAGCGAACACGCTTCACCGCGGCAACACTACGGCACACGTGTGTTGGCATCGCAACACCAGCGTTTCCATGCTGGACTTCGGCATAGCAATGGAGGTACCAGTCCTACATCTGCACAGTCCTGAGTATGAACATGAGTATTACAGTCTTTATATCTCTTCACTGTGTCCGACAGAACAAGCTCTCAGGAAATCTGCTCAGAAAGTTCAAAAACAGCAACGGCTGGCAGAAACTCTGGGTGGTTTTCACCAATTTCACCCTGTTCTTCTACAAAACACACGAGGTAAAACGTCCACAGACACACAGCTCTGTTCCTCTGTGAATGTGTCAGCTGTGTGTGAAATATCTGGACTCGTTTCTCTCTGTCAGGATGAGTTTCCGTTGGCCAGTCTGCCGTTGTTGGGTTACTCAGTAACAGATGCTGGAGAGTCAGAAAACATCCATAAAGATCACGTCTTCAAACTGCACTTCAAATCTCACATCTATTACTTCAGGACCGAGAGCGAATACTTTTTTGAAAGGTACAGCAAAATTCATTATTTTACCTGAAGTACATAAATAAAATAAGGTAAGTTTGGTATTAGTTTGGGAACACTTTATTTTCCAGCGTCCTTGCTACATATATTACTATAGTAAATTATGCATAATTACAAATATCTAACCATAAACATGTTGGTAATATTTATATTTCCTTGTTAATGTGTAATTATGCATTTAAGTACTGAGTAATATAAATGAACAACATGTACTTATATAGGGTTAGGGTTTAGTTTAGGGTTAGTTGCATGTAATCATGCATTATTAGGAGCCGCGCACCGAAAGTGCAAAGCCACCTATTGTAATCCTTAGTGTTTTTCTTCTTCTTCTTCTTCTTCTGCTCTTGAGTGTCTTTCAGCCCATAGAACCGCTTGCAGGAAAGTTGTGAAATTTGGCACACAGATAGAAGACAGTCTGAATTTTTCACCTGAGCAAATTTTCCTCTAGCGCCACCAACTGTCCTAATTTGCACTCACGTTTATGCTAATAACTTGCTAGAAACAAATACTTGGCTCAAGGCGATTCGATTGCACCCTATGATGTAATTTTCCGCCATTTTGAATTTTCTGGAAAAAACACTTTTCCAAACTCATCCTAGGCCATTGCTCTGATTTTCACCAAAATTGAACCAGATCCTCTTCAGATCATGACTAAAAGTTATGGAATTTGTCAGACTCCTGAATAATGCAAGAACGAATTTAACGAAGAGCAGATTCAGCCTTTGTGTGTGTTATGACAACCATGACCTGAGACGACCTGCACAGTTTCGGCACAGTGCCAACCAGTGGTCAGGAGTGAAATGTCTCTTTTTTTTCTTATAACTTCTGAATGGTTTGGTCAAAGACCATGCATGCTCACATCGAACGAAACTCAATTCTCCCATGTTGACCATTTTGGGGTGTCGGCCATTTTGAATTTTGTTGTAAGATTACGAATGCATTGAAAAACTCGGCAGGTGCGGCACCATGTTTTAAGGTACTCAAAAAGTTTTGAGACAGTGCCACCTTAAAGGGTTAGTTCACCCAAAAATGAAAATTCTGTCATTACTTCCCCTCATGTCGTTGGACACCCGTCAGACCTCCGTTCATCTTCAGACACAAATGAAGATATTTTAGTGTAAATCTGATGGTTCTGAAAGGCCTCCATTGGCTCAATGGCACTTTACACTCTCAAGACCCTTAAAAGACACTAAAGACGTCGTTACAAAGTCCATCTCACTACAGTGGCTCTACAATAACTTTATGAATCGGCGACAATAGTTTTTGTGCGCAAAAAAACCCCTAAATAACGACTTATATAGTGATGACGATTTCAAAACACGGCCTCATGAAGCTTCGAAGCGTTATGAATCAGTGAGTCGAATCATGATTCGGATCACGTGTCAAACTGCTGAAATTTGGCGATTCAAACCACTGAATCGACTCACTGATTCATAACGCTTCGAAGCTTCATGATGCCGTGTTTTTGAAATCGTCATCACTATATAAGTCGTTATTTAGGGTTTTTTTGCGCACAAAAACAATTCTCGTCGCTTCATAAAGTTATTGTAGAACCACTGTAGTGAGATGGACTTTGTAACGACGTCTTTAGTGTCTTTTAAGGGTCTTGAGAGTGAACCGTGCCATTGAGCCAATGGAGGCCTTTCAGAGCCATCAAATTTCAACTAAAATATCTTCATTTGTGTCTGAAGATGAACGGAGGTCTGACGGGTGTCCAACCACATGAGGGGAAGTCATTAATGACAGAATTTTCATTTTTGGGTGAACTAACCTTTTAATTATTCTTTAAATGCTGGCAAGTATTTTCAAGAGCAATATATTTCATCACGCTCAAAAAAATTAAAAGAAGAAAAGCATGTAAACATTTGAATTGGGCCGTTATTTACGGCAGCATTTATTCTTATCATACCAAGCATATGACAATTTAATTTACAGCATACAATCACGTCACGGACCACATGAGCAGCGCGTTCCCGATCACAAAACTCTCCTCTCCACCGTGAATAAATCACCATCCAAATGAACAAGTTCTAGGTTTTATCACTGAGCTGGCTGCACAATCTGCACATTTATTTTTACGGACTTCCATGTGAGAAACAGAGGCGAACGGCGCATGACATACGTCACGACCAAACGTTAGCGATTGGCTATGGCAGATCCAATAGTTTTAAACTTCGACAGAGTACCGCCTTCAAGGAAGTAAACGCTTGTCAATGGAGAGTGGCCAGACTCTCTGTACAAATGATATGTAAGAGAGTCTGGTAAGACCAGGCTAGGCAACCCTAGTGTCGATAGACAAAACCAGTTTTGTATAGTGCATCAACAAAGCTGAAGCATGATTTCAAAACGACTCTGAGGCTGTATCTCTGCAATGCTTTGACATATTGACACCAAACTTTGCATTTGTCGCTGTCACCTCACTCTGACCACACCACATCAATTTGTTCAAAGTGCCACCTATTGGTCAAAAGTGATAAACCATTAAATTATTACTAGGGATTGTATTCATGATTTTTCAGGCATTTTGCCCACAAATCATGTTAAAATGCCTTTAATTGTTGCAGTTGGTCTGATGCTCCAGCCATGATGGCATGACTTATTGTGCCTTTTTTGTTCTTTGCCCCTCAATCGCTGCTTGCAGCTATATTTGACCATTATTACTATAGTAAGTACATGCAACATATATAACAAGGACACTGTAAAATTAACTTGGGGACCAGAATATTTATTTTCACCAATGTAAAAAGATTATTCATTATAAAGAGCATATACTTAATCAATATATTTTATTTAGACGTAAGCCAAAATGTTGAATGTAGCTCAAAATAATAATTTTTTTGTCTTAATATCACCATAAACATTAGCTAAATTAGCTATAATATGAAGGTAAACCAAGTTGAATTTGTTTTATACTGTATCTTCTGTTAAGTACTAAAAAAAACGAAAAAATGAATATGACCCACAATTATTTCTGCCAGTTTGTCTTCTGCACATCAACACTTCTGAAGCCAAAATACTATTTAAACCAAAAATAATTTTTATTAAGAATTTTTATGGGGAGTGTTATGTACTTTGACAAATTGAATAAAACGGGTTTAGACCGTTTCGGTTTTAGACCAATGTAAAAATGCACTTTAAATAATATCTGTATATTATTTTGTCCCTGTGGGTGCAGCACAGTGATAGACACAGATATTCAGTCTCACAGCTGTTATTATATGGTGTTTTAGCACAGCTGGAACACTGTATTGACCAATCAGCTTCCAGGACTGCCAGATATTGTTTCCATTGTGCAGTAAAATATTGTTTTCTTGTGCAGTGTGGAAAATATCAGCACAGATTTGCAGTATTAAGTCACGGTCACATTACTGAAACTTTGGACAAGTTTTGCAGGCAAAAAAGTTAATAGTGTAGCGATGCATGAAGCAGTTCTTACTCGGAGCTCACTTTCACTTCAATCTGATGTGAAATCCAAGAGGGGAACGCTTACCTCACACTAAATCCCTGAGCGCGCAGATTCCTTTTGAGATGATTACCTTTTGCCCCGTGGAATTTCCCCATACAGAGGTAAATGTGACCGCACCCTTAATGCTGTAATGTGTTGTCATTCAGTAAGATTTTAATCTTTGTGCAGATGGATGGCGGTGATCAGAAGTGCTACAGTCTCTGCCAGCAGAACCCGCTATCTGAACCGGACAGAACCGGACTGAACCACACAGAACCTGCCATCTGAACCCCACAGAAACTGCCATCTGGACAGAGACTTACAGCCAACAGACCCATGCAGACATATAGAGAGAAACCATCTCAGTGTGTGTGTGTGTGTGTGTGTGCTTTATGACAACGTCACTTTTGTGACTGACTTTTTTTTTTTAAATTACATAATAAGACATTAAAGGGGAATGTCACCACTCGCTTAAGTTCAGATATCAGATATAAATATTTTATTCCTATCATTTGTAATTTTGCTGAGTTATTCGCGATGGTTCTAAGCTACATCAGTGACATTAAAGTTGTATTATTCACTCTTAAAAACAAAGGTTTTCTTCAAAAGTTTTTTACACCGCGATGGAGAGATTCTTAAAATAACCTTTTTTTCTTAGCGTGAAGAACATTTTAAAAACCGATAGAACCCTTTTACACTATAAAGGACCTTATGTCCAATGCGAAGCTTCCACGGATGTTAAAGCTTCTTCATGGAACCATCGATGCCAATAAAGCACCTTTATTTTTAAGAGTGTAAAGGTGAAAATCAGCGAGTAAAACAGAACAGATCACGGAGGAATTCACACACCAGTACCAAGAAAGGTGCCTCCATTTCTCTCGTGAGATTTTCATAAAAAGGCCTCAAATATTCCAAGGTGCTATTGTAACGGATGTAGTAAGAGCTATGCGTGTAAACCTCACCCCCCTGGCCTCAAGAGGTGCGGCTGCGGCCGATAGCGTCTGTGGCACACCCGCCTCCCACGCTGGAGACCCCGGTTACAATCCCACTCGGAGCGGGTCGAGTAGGACTGGTTACATTTGGTGCCGTGACCCGGATGAGAGTGAGGTTTAGGGGGTGAGTGTAACAGACGTAGGCCAGTAAGAGCTGTGTGTGTAAACCTCACTCCCCTGGCCTCAAGAGGCGCGCTAGTGACTGACGCTAGCAGCTGTGGTCTTTAGCATCCTTGTTAGTGAGCACACGCCTGAGACCCCGGTTCATATCCCACTCGGAGCGGGTCGAGTAGGACTGGTTACATTTGGTGTAATATCAAAAATATCAATCGGTTCACTCCGAGCAGAATCGATATTTTAACGTTTATGTTTTTGCGTTCCTAATTAAACATTACTGTTCCTAAAACGGTTTGATTTGGAAAAAATAACGGTTAATAACGTTATTTTAATTTAATTTAGCCAAACAAACAAATATGTATAAATAAAGACTTATTTTCACTCAATAATAATATAACGCATGATAATTAAACTTGAATATTTATTTCAGAACATTTTTAAAACCACAACAGAACTATATGCATTAATTACAAAGCATAAACAGCGGGACAAATATTGACCTGTTTTAATGGAGCGGAAAGTGGCCCTCTATGCCTATTCTTTGTTTTAAAAATTGCATGAATAAAGAATAAATAAACTGGATAACCATTGCTCTTTTAATGCACTGTCAACTGGTAATTTCAAAGCAAACGCTGCGCAACACGTCCTTGCGTCACATAATCAAATTCAGTCAGCTAATAAAGCTTGATCATTTAATGCAATATAACATACCATTTAATACGAAGCATCAACCGTCTATATAGAAAACATTGACCTGTATTGGCAATCTGAAAGACTATAGGAAAAATGTTTGATAGATGATAGCCTACTTGGATAGGCTTAAACGAAATCCACAAACTAGCCTAAATCAGTCTATTTGAGCTTAAAGTCCGTACTGCTTATTTAAACATACGAAAAGAATGTCCTCCAATACCTGCGCTTTCATTGTAGACCTCAGTGAGGAAAGAAATGTACTTGAGGCATGAAAATGCACGCTCTATACTGACTTGCGTACCGGTAGATTCATAGATGATGGTGCGCGCGCATTTCACTCACGCCTGATCCGTCAACGTCACATGCTGTACTACTCATTTCATGATTGGTCACTGCCAAATTAAAATATTAAAGAGAACGATAAAATAACGTTATTAACCGGTTAATGGTCATTTCAAATTAACGTTTCTGTTCAGAACGATTCAAATTGATTTTGATTTCGTTTTAGTTTTTGTTCCTCTTAAAATTTCGTTCGTTTCCAGTTTTCGTTTTCGTTCCTTGAACCGGTTCAGAGCCCTGGATGAGAGTGAGGTTTAGGGGGTGAGTGTAACAGACGTAGGCCAGTAAGAGCTGTGTGTGTAAACCTCACTCCCCTGATCTCAAGAGGCGCGCTAGTGACTGATCCTTGTTAGCGCGCCTGAGGTAGTCGAGTAGGACCGGTTACATTATGTTCATGATTGTCTTGGGTTTGACTATTACATAAGGGAAACGTATTGGTCTATTAGCATATAAATAGGCCTATTTATAGCATGTGTTGACATACCGAAGTCATTATCTTGAGAAACTGAAAGACAAAGTGTTAATAAAGGCTCAGAGATGAAGAGAGAGGTGGAATTCCCCTTTAAACTCATGACTTTCCTCATAAACACACAGGTGCTTTTGCGTTTGTCCTCTAGTGTAAAGAACTTCACGAACAAGCATTTCCTGCATTTTTTTACTGGGCATTTTGTAAGCGATGTTTAATTGTTACGAGTAAGCCGTAAGTGTCACTTGTTGCCTCTAAAAGGAGGCAGATCCATTTCAGTGCCATGTTTTTATAGTACAAATTTCTATGTTTCTATGTTTTAGACTTCGTTTCTATCGGCTGAAACCATGTTGGGTTCCAGAAGCCAATGTGCCAAAACCATTTTGGGTATTTCCGTTTGTTTCCATACTGGTTTGAATGGTCAATAATGAAAAGGTATCGCAAGTTTGGGATTTAGAGGCAAGGGGTAAAATATATGAACCTTTACAGAGTGCATTTCTTTACTGAGCTTATATTTACAGTGCTAAAGTGCCATTTACACACAAACATTATTTTACACTACATTTATTTCGATCACTGTGTAGCATTTGATAATGAAGGATATTTTGTTATTCAAAGCTGTGAGAAGATGGACACCCCTCACTGTCATTTTAGGAGTATAATTTTCACCAAATTAAGAAAGATTCACCTTAGACACAGTATGCAATGAGCCACCACTGTACATTACAGGTTAGTTTAGTCCACAGAAGAAGTAAATAAGCTTTAAAGTGTGTAGATCGTTTCATAAGGCCCAAACACTGCTCAAGAGAGAGAGAGAGAGAGAGAGAGAGAGAGAGAGAGAGAGAGAGAGAGAGAGAGAGAGAGAGAGAGAGAGAGAGAGAGAGAGAGAGAGTTTATTGGAAATGAAAGCAATAAAACCTCATTCCAGAAACTGCTTGACTTGTTCTTTCCTCGAGTGTTTCTTCACCCTGCATTACAGCGGCCAGCAGAGGGCAGCGTTACATCATCAGTGACGTCATTCAACCAATCATAGCTCAGGCATGCCATACACATGCCTTACTACACAACAATAGAGGATATTTTAGTATTTATGGATGATTCTTCAATAACTAAGATTCAGTTTGGTTATATGGAAGTGAGAGAGGAGCACCTCTCTGTCAGAGATGAGAGTAAATAAAGAAATATTCATATTAAAATATTAAGATAATTTAATAATGTAGACCATTATCACTCAAAAGTCTATTTAGTGAATATTAATTCAATCAAAGCACTCCCTGCGCTCTCCCAGCTAATTATCGCTCATGTCAATACAAAAATATGAAAAAGGTCTGCTGCACTCTAAAAAATATTTTATTATGAGATATAGAAGTACAAACGTTAGGCTTTTTCCTGTGTGACAATTTTACTTGTTCTCAATAATTATACAGAAAGAACGCTGCAGGTCTTCAGGTGATCATAATCATAACTGAACAATCCAATAATCAGCCCACAGACTCCAGTTTAGGTCCATCTAGAGCAATAAATAAAAGACAAGAATATTAATTCTGAAACGGTCCATTATTTAACAGTCCAATTATATCAAATTGTATTTTTTTTTTAATAAATGAATGAATGCCTTAATTTTAATATCCATATTAAAGCTGCTATCCGTAACATTTTTTGTGTTCAAGATTTACAAAAATTATATAATGAGAATGTACAACATGAATCCATTTTCCAAACCGTGTTTGTGTCTTACCCTGATTCATTATGGTACACTTGTAATAAGTGTTTATAGTGGGACTATTTCAGACCGCTCTGGTAGGAACCGCCGCGGAGGAGCACAGTCCCTGCGTGCCTCGCCATAGACATAAACAGAGAGAAGTAGATCCGGCTGCAGTGTTCTTCCGTAAGAAGCATGCAGTTCTCTTTATTAACCCCTAGAGCGCCAAAAGTTACGGTCTGCAAGCTTTAAAATTTAATATTTTTAATATAGTGTAACTATATTAAATATATATATATATATATATATATATATATATATATATATATATATATATATATATATATATATATATAAATATATATATAACTATAGTGAATAGGCTCAACAGCCATTCACTATCATTTTAATTCAGAAACAATCCATTCTTCTACAAAAATGAGAAATGTCAGTGCGTAATCACACACACAATACAAATCACATAACAAATATAAAAATGTCTATTAATTTTTGGTATTATGTCTATTAAAAAAATGGTATTATGTCTTTATTTTTCATTGCATTCTGTGTGTGTGTGTGTGTGTGTGTGTGTGTGTGTGTGTGTGTGTGTGTGTGTGTGTGTGTGTGTGTGTGTGTGTGTGTGTGTGTGTGTGTGTGTGTGTGTGTGTGTGTGTGTGTGTGTGTGTGTGTGTGTGTGTGTTGTGTTTATGTATTGTTTGTTTTTAATTTGGACCTAAAGTTTGATGATGATGATGATGATGATGGTGAAACAAACCAACCAACAAATAAATAAAACCTGAGGTAGTCAGAGTTCCTCTCGACAGCTGGTGCTGTTACTAGAGAGGATTCCCTGCTCTAATGAGATTTCACACACACACACACACACACACACACACACACACACACACACACACACACACACACACACACACTCCCGCTGAGATCCACCCCAGATATCACTGCCGAGTCTGACAGAGATGCTCGTTTGAGAAGTGAAAGTGATACCATACTGTAGATCAGTCTCTGAATGTCCCTTGACTTGTGAAAGTTGCTCGGTATTTAATATGTAATTAAAGACCATTCGCGAGCTCATGAATGTTAATGTCTTCACGGGCACGTTAGGCGTCGTAAGTGGGAAAGGGACGGGTGGCAGTGTAAACATAGGGCCCTGGCGTGTGAGGGGCCCTCAAATATTCTGAAATAATTAGGCCTATTGTTATTATTTTACAAATTAAGGCTATAGGCTCATGAATAATATATAAGGTTGGGGTGACGTTTCTGGGAACGTTCGGCTGCGCTCATGAATATTAAGCATTAAAGCGACGTCGGTAGAACTCGTAAATGCGCTGAATGTGAAGCGGGGAGGGAGTTGAGAGACTCGACGGGATTACGGCGTGTGTTAAACCTCCCACGAACACACGGGCACGAGAGCATGACAGCACGGGACAGTGCTTTATTTGGACCGCCAGAACTTCCACGAGACTTTAAACCTCCGGGAATACGGACTAAATGCTGATCGCGTTCCTCTGAACATGAGAGTTAACGGCTGGGCGCTTTTAAGAAGGATTTTTAAATCTCGGGCACCCGCAAAGGTGCGCGCCTGTGGTCGGGACGGACTTTGAATGGTTTTAATCTATTTATTTAACTGTCAACTGGAAATTGATGAACGTTTGTAGCCCGAGATGTCAGTCCCGACTCATGTGGAGACGCGCAGATTCACCCGCGGGCTCAGTAAGCCGGGCACGGCGGCGGAGCTGCGGCAGAGCGTGTCGGAGGCGGTCCGGTCCTCGGTGCTGGTGGTGAGTATCGCCCGTGTGCTGCGGCGCAGTGGTGACTCGCGGAAAGCGCTTTCAGATGCTGTGGGCTCGAGCCTAAACCGCACAGGAGACGCCAGAGAACTGTACAGGGCTGATCCTGGAATAGGGGAAACTTTGGATAAAACATAAGATGTCAATGTCATGAAAAACTCATTGAGAAGACTCAAAAGCATGACAGCAGTTGTTAATTAGTTAACACTTTTAGTTAACTCTTTAGATCAACTCTCAGAATAAAACCAGGCATCAATGCTGGTGGTTGTTTATGTGGTTTTACATTTTTTCTTAGTCCATGAACTCTCCATTACAGAGATAGAAAAATGAAAATGACCCCATGATTTCCTCACTCTCAGGTCATCCTAGGTGTTTATGACATTCTTCTTTCAGACGAGTATATTCAGAGTTATATAAAATATGTCCTGCTCTTCCAAGCTTTATAATGGCAGTGAATGACAGCCAAAATGTGAAGGCCAAAAAAATTGCATCTATCCATCATATAACTGCTCCACACGGCTCTGGTTAATAAAGGCCTTCTGAAGCGAATCCACGGGTTTGTGTATGAAACCCATCAATTAATATGGAGGGCGGTCTGGCGGAAGCTAGATATTTTACTTTATAAAATTTAAATATGGATATTTTTCTTACACAAACCCATTGATGATGCAGTTTTATGATGGACAGATGCAGTTTTATGATGGATAGATGCACTTTTATGATGGATAGATGCACTTTTATGATGGACAGATGCAGTTTTATGATGGACAGATGCAGTTTTATGATGGACAGATGCACTTTTATGATGGACAGATGCTCTTTTATGATGGACAGATGCACTTTTATGATGGACAGATGCTCTTTTATGATGGACAGATGCTCTTTTATGATGGACAGATGCACTTTTATGATGGACAGATGCACTTTTATGATGGACAGATGCACTTTTATGATGGACAGATGCTCTTTTATGATGGACAGATGCACTTTTATGATGGACAGATGCAGTTTTATGATGGACAGATGCACTTTTATGATGGACAGATGCTCTTTTATGATGGACAGATGCACTTTTATGATGGACAGATGCTCTTTTATGATGGACAGATGCTCTTTTATGATGGATAGATGCTCTTTTATGATGGACAGATGCACTTTTATGATGGATAGATGCTCTTTTATTATGGACAGATGCTCTTTTATGATGGATAGATGCACTTTTATGATGGACAGATGCACTTTTATGATGGATAGATGCTCTTTTATGATGGACAGATGCACTTTTATGATGGATAGATGCTCTTTTATGATGGACAGATGCACTTTTATGATGGACAGATGCACTTTTATGATGGACAGATGCTCTTTTATGATGAACAGATGCTCTTTTATGATGGATAGATGCTCTTTTATTATGGACAGATGCACTTTTATGATGGATAGATGCTCTTTTATGATGGACAGATGCACTTTTATGATGGATAGATGCTCTTTTATGATGGACAGATGCACTTTTATGATGGACAGATGCACTTTTATGATGGACAGATGCACTTTTATGATGGACAGATGCTCTTTTATGATGAACAGATGCTCTTTTATGATGGATAGATGCTCTTTTATGATGGATAGATGCTCTTTTATGATGGATAGATGCTCTTTTATGATGAAAAGATGCTCTTTTATGATGGATAGATGCACTTTTATGATGGATAGATGCTCTTTTATGATGGACAGATGCACTTTTATGATGGACAGATGCACTTTTATGATGGATAGATGCTCTTTTATGATGGATAGATGCTCTTTTATGATGAACAGATGCTCTTTTATGATGGATAGATGCTCTTTTATGATGGATAGATGCTCTTTTATGATGGATAGATGCTCTTTTATGATGGATAGATGCTCTTTTATGATGAAAAGATTCTCTTTTATTATGGATAGATGCTCTTTTATGATGGATAGATGCACGTTTATGATGGATAGATGCTCTTTTATGATGAAAAGATGCTTTTTTTATGATGGATAGATGCACTTTTATGATGGATAGATGCACTTTTATGATGGATAGATGATCTATCCACCATAAGAGGGCATCTGTCCATCGTAAAAGTGCATCTATCCATCATTAAATTGAGTTAGATTTTTTATTTGTATCTGTTGACCTTGGTTAATGCACTATGAACTAACATGAATGATCAAGGTACATTATTGCTCATATTAAATGCTGTTAAAATGTATATTGCATAATGCATATAGTTCATGTAAGCTATACATCCTTGTTGCATAGGGACTTGCATAGTGTTACCTATGATATGTACATGCATGTTTCTAGTTTATAGATAAATAGGGATGGGGCCGATCCGATCCAGTATCGGTATCGGGACCGATACCAGCTTAATTCACGTATCGGATTTTCCCGATCCAACCTGCGGAGAAATCCCATACCCATGAGCCTCGTCTGCGCTTTCCAAAAGTGATTCCCGCCGGCTTGTCTGCTAGCTGGCTGCAAACTATGGAATGGATTTCCTGAACGGAGGCGCGGCTCAATGAGACACAGAGTTATGAGAAACGCCCCACTCAGGAAATCCATTCCGCAGTTTGCAGCAGGATAGCATTGAGCAGCATTGTGGCTAGCCAATGTCAGCTGTGTGGAAATACTTCACACTGGAAACACCGCAGACGCAGAGCAAGACAATGTTTGCAAAACCGTGATTCAGAGAGGTGGAAGCTCCCTCGCGTCGTACAACACAACGAAACGCAATCAAACATTTAAAAAAGCAGACAAGACTAGGGTGACATTTAAGAGATAATAATCAGGGCTTGACATTGACAATCGCCATCTGCGTGTATTTCGGCTGTGTAACACCAGCCACTTTGAACTTATTATGGTCTTCTCAAAAGCCATCTGTTATAATCACGTTGCGCATTATAACCAATCACACGTGTTTATATTGAGTTTATGAATATAATAATCAGAGGCGTTCAGATTAGCGTATTGTTCAGAGCGCGCGCGGCTCTCACTCTCGCTGAAATCTGCACTCAAAGCAGAGATAAACGAGCGATGCACGCAGGAGATTCATTCATCATACAGTGATTGACTGTTTTTGTTATATTTCAGCACCGAAAATAGTTTCAAACAAAACACAGCAGAACCACAGAGCATCTGATATGACTGGCATTAGGTTGGCTTGACGTTCGCGAATCTAGGGACCGTCTCTAAAGTTACACACAACATTGGTAACGTTATACACGTTTCTAACTTAAATGGCATTTGAAGAGAATGACTTAGTCATAAAACTGACTGTAAAGTGTTCATCTAGGTGTTAGGTATGATACACACCTTTTGTATTTTTGATATTTAATCAAATAAACTGTCAAATCATATGAAAATATATGCTTTATTTCACAAGAATACTGTATGGGCTCTTACACAAAATATGCTAGATTTGAGCTGATAGAACACTGATGAGAATATTGCTTGAGAATATATTTACAGATATAATATTAGAGATTTATGCATTATGCGTTGCCATTGACGACGGCCATTATAAGGAAGGAAATCCCACAGAATCTAGCTTAAAAAGTGCTTAGAGCTGCTTGATTTATTTTTTGTTTGTTGATTTTCAAATATAAATTGATAACCGTGATAATTTGGGTCACTATTATGTTCATATCATACTTGCCTGTTGAGTGGAGTTTATGTCAGCATCATATAAAATCAACAATAATGATAATAATAATATTAAAGCAAACACCGCTCTGGTATCGGAATAGTATCGGTATCGGCCGATATCCAAATTCAGGTATCGGGATCGGATCGGAAGTGAAAAAATGTGGATCGGTTTATCCCTAGAAACAAATTTGACCTGTAATATTTTAATGTTTAAATTATTTTCTGAAGAATTTGTTCTGTTAGAACTTATAATTTTAATATTCATATTTATATGTTTTTAATTTAGCACATTTTCATGAATCAGTACTGTTCTTTTATTTCTTGTTATAAAGTTCAGCACTGTTTTACTTATGTTTTTTTTATCCAGTATACATTTTAAAAACTATCGGTCGATTAGTTATCGGCAACCTAGTTATCGGTATCGGTAAAATCCACTATCGGTCGACCTCTACTTAAGACTAACATCCATACTAAAAGACAGAAAAAAATTCCAATTTTGATTTCATGGGGACTTTAAGGCTGTGTGCAGAATAGCACACTACCTACTGTTTATGAAGTATGCATACTGTACACATACCGGGATAACATGTGCCAAAATGTGCAGTGTGCAGCAGAGCACAATGACTATAATATTAGCTTGATCTCATGAGAAAACATAACTTGTTTATGAGTTGGTGGTTTCGTATGAGATTTGAAACGTAAGCTATAATGTTCACCCCAAACCCTAACCCCCAGTGCAGATGAACACAACATCTACAAATAACATCATGCAGAGTTCATAATTAGCCACCAATCCTCTGTAAAATAGTTACAAATTGCCACACTCATAAAAATAAAGGTTGTGTTTTTGGCATTGATGGTTTCATGAGAAAACTTTAACATTCCTAACCCTATAGTAAGTGCATGTAGTAGTTAATTATCATTACTCAGTACTTAAATGTATAATTGCACCGCAACAATGACACCTTAAAATAAAGTGTAACCAAAACTAATGCTAGCCGTTAAGTTATCAAGCTTATTGAACACTAATAAACAGTAATAAAGAACAAATAAACACCATAAAAGGACAAATAAATACAACAGAACAGATATACAAGTGGCCAATTGTGTTTACACTTGGCACAGCAGGCGTTGACTTTGTGTGTATTTGAGCATTAAGTGCAATAAACAAGAGCTCAGTGTCACAGTGCTACAGAAATCAGAGGATACACTCTCATCATGTGACTACAACCATGATAGAGACAATAATCCAACATTTCTGCAAAATTTGTCTTTTGTTTTCATGATGCTGACTGGACTCTATTGGCTGAATTAAACACCCTATGCCTTGAGGTCATGTGACAACAATGTGGCATAGAAATGTTTATCGTTCCATATACATATTATACCAGTGGAGAGTCTAATCCCAGAATGCTCTCTGAAGACCAGAACTCTCAATGAAGCGGATGGTGGGCCAAAAATGTGTGTGTTCACACACGCGTACATTCCTGCATTATACATGTACATACAAATGAAGTGAGACTCTGTGTTTACAGAATAAAGGCTAGATTGTGTCACATTTGCATGGTTTGTGCTCTGACAGGCCTCTGAACACAAATGTATTGTGTGTCGGACCCACAGATATGCGTTTAGGCGTGTAAACTCTGTTCATTTTGCATTTCATCTGGAATCAGGTGTTCGGTTTGCTGCTCTGGACTCTGGGATTGATTATGAAATCCTCCTCTCTCATGTCTCCAAGTAGATATGAGATATTGTGAAAACATGAAACAGGATTTTTACATTTTGTGAAGTGGTGTGTGCCTGACTCGCTGCCACAATGCCAGGGTGTTGTGGGTGGTTGCCAGGGTGTTGCTAGGTTGCTTTTGGATCAAGTCCAAAGAATCAAGTCGAGTCTTTAAATATGGCTCAGCAAAAGCATATTCCATTGATCATCAACCTCGTAAAAATCATATCCCCTATGGAGAAAAATATTGGGATTGGTACTTCCTGAACCCGACTATTGCACTCCATAATAATGATAATTCACTTTATTTATGGATGCCTTACACCTTACAAATAAGGAGATGCATAAATAATAAATGAAGAAAAAAAAAATTCACAAAAGCTATATCAATCAGAATAAGCTATTCTAAAAAAAAATGTTTTAAAGGGCACCTACTATGCTAAATCCACTTTTACTTGACCGGTCTTGAAACAAAATCCTGAGTCCTCTTAGTCTGAGACCAAGACAAGACGAGTACAAATGTGGTCGAGACTGAAACAACACCAAGAACGTCAAAAAATGGTCTTAAGACCGGTCTCGGGTACGACAACACTAGTTTGGACATACATGTGTGTTGGTGAACACAATCCTACAATGATAAAAATCCACCCACTGCTTATGAATCAACCTCTCCAATAAAATCCTGTGTGAAATGGTGTCAAAAGCTGCTCTTAAATCAAGAAGACTTCAGTCTAGTCACTAAAATGCATGTTTGAGCTGTTTTAACTAAAAGCAACTCCATTGTTTTGTCTCGAGATGCACCAGAAATGTATTTTTTCTAGGGCACATTTATAAAAGCTACTTAAATGTCCTAATTGAACTAAGGCCTAATCCTGGTTTAGTCTAAGCCCTGTCTGTGAAACCGGGCCTTTGTGTTGATAAAAGTCCAGAACCACCAACAAATCATTAGTGGTGTTAAAATGTGCGGTCTCTGTGCTGCGAGTCGTGATGCTGAATTTAACCAACACTACTACTACTAAAACTCACTATAATCCCATCTTCTGCCTGTGTGTGAGAGTCGTCTGGCTGGATTTTTATAAATGCTTTGGACTAATCTTGGACTTTGTTCAGGCAGGCATTAGGCACTGTTAGTGGCTCTGGAAAACAGAAGCGCACAGTTTCTCGAAGGGTTATGTTTACCCCCAACATTCACCAGCATAAGCCTCATTTCATAAGCAGACCTGATAAACATATTGCCCTTTAGATGAACTCTGTGTATCTCAAGTTCTGTGTTGGCACATCAAACGTGTGATGTCATTATAAATGGTGTTTTAATCAGCATTTTGAGTGTGCTGAAGTCTTCGAACCAGTTATAAATCTACACGCATCGCTCCCCCGAAACACACACCTGCATGATGACTCCACCAACACACACATGTGTGCTTTATCAGCCCATGCGTAATGATGTAATGGCAGTATTTCTGCTAGCATTACAGCGTTTGTGTTTTATGCATTTGGCAGACGCTTTCATCCAAAGCGACTTACAGGGACAATCCCCCTGGAGCAACATGGAGTAAAGGACACACTGCTGGTGACCACTGGGATCGAACCAGCAACCTTCTGCATATCAGTTCAGTGGTTTAACCCACTGGGCCACCATCTCCACGTTTGTGTGTGACTGAGGCGACGTCTACACTAATACAGATGCATTTGAAGATGCATCCTTTCTCTATGTTTTGGCCTTCCTTCCACACTGAGACTGCATTTTTGTCCTGTGTAAACTGAGCTTTTTGAAGACGCTCTCCAAAGGCCATTTTCACATTTTAAAAAGTAGGATAGATGTATTCAAAAACAGTGTCATGTGACATCTTTTGTACAGATATCTATGAATAGCTCAGGGCCATACCGTGCCACTCACCCAGGGCTGGATTGGGCATTTTCCCATTGGGCCGACAGCACTGACCCGATCAGGCCCGGTTCTGCTGGGGGGCTTAAATGGTGCACCCTCATCTGAAACTAATAATAGCATATTAGTGAAACAGATTTTGGTGTTTGCGCTCTGGAAAACCTCAAAGGTTTCTATTTACATGTTTTGCAGCCATAGACCGTAAAAAATATGGACGACGCGTCTTCACTACCTTCCACTGAAAAAAAAGTGAAGCCGCCAACGTCCGAATATTGCACTGACATCTTGCGCAGATTTGGGACAGAGTCTGCGCAGTAGAGAGTAGGGATGTCAGTCGGTACTGAAATGATAAAAATGTGAGGATGCCAGCATTTCTGTAGTACCTGTAGTACCGACTCCCGAGTATACTGGGTTCAGTGGCTTCAGTGTGTATCTAAGCGCAGGGCTCCAGACTGTAGCCCAATACTAGTGTCTGTGAATATTAAACTGCACAATACTATTTAAATATTACTCCTGCATGTTCTGCCTCTCTGTGTGAATGACGGGTGGTCGGCACGCACGCACACACACACGCACACACACATGTGTGACACTCGCTCGCTGTCTTTTTAGTCTCTGTGTCACTATATGAGGATAAGAACGCATAAACCGTCACTTCAATTTACCGTTTCATTTAAGAAAACTGTCATATAATGAACACTCAAAGGTGTTCACGGCAACCCGTCAAAATAAAAGTTTGGTTTAAAAAAATTTAAATTGTCAATATATTAGGCTACTATTGTAGCCGACAGCAGATTTAGCTACATCTCTACTAATAATAATCATTATGCCTAGATGGTTGATTTTTTTTCACTTGATCTTTTTTTATAAACAATGTTTACTTTTATACAGCATACAGCCTTTACATGTTTATGTATTAGTTACTTATGATTATTATCATAAATAATAAACTTAATACATTGAATATTTTTTTTAAATAGTAAAAAAAAAAACACTTAGCCGTGGTACCGAGTACCGTAAAATTTTGATGGTATTGGTGCCGACTACTGGAATTTTGGTACCGTTACATCCCTAGTAGAGAATAGAAAGCAGTGTTGGGGGTAACGCATTACAAGTAACTTGAGTTATGTAATAATATTACTTTTTCCAAGTAACTAGTACAGTAACGCATTACTTTTCAAATTTACAACAAAATATCTGAGTTACTTTTTCACATTAATTTGACTGACAGCTCTCCTGTCCTCATGTTGAGATAAATAAGTGCAGATGTGTGTGTGTGAACATGAGGGTTATTGTAGTTCTAGACTAAATGTGAGCATTTATTTATCTCACTTACACAATAAAGATTCAGTACTCCTCAAAATGATTAAAATCAGTCAAATGCAAAATCAGAGTTCTATGCAAACCTCCAATAATTAAATGTTATTTTTATGCATAATCTACCTTTATATTTAATTGACCAATGTCTTGCTGCTGACCTTTGATGATGAAAATTACTAGATTTTTTGTTTTTATTGGTAAAACTTTTTTCTCCTGCGTCCTATTCTCCATTATCCAGAGCTGCGCCCTCTACTGTTCATGCAGGAATCTGCATTTTTACCTCAGCATGGGCCTTATTATTTACATTTTGGTATAAGAGGTCTTTACCATTGCACAAAAATAACTTTTTTGTTGTAAACAAAAACAAAATCAAGCCCAGCCTGTTAGTAACGTAACGCATTACTTTTCTTAAAAAGTAACTAACTCAATTAGTTACTTTTTAAGGGAGTAACACAATATTGTAATGCATTACTTTTCAAAGTAACTTTCCCCAATAGAAAAGATTATCAAAAGCCCGCCCACACTCTCGCAGATGCAGAACAATAAACAGTTATGGAAATGTAGAAATTAAAGCTAAAGCTCCAATCTCCTCCCGAAAATCCCGGAAAAAGTCTGTTAGTGCCTCAGTGTCAACTTCACCCAGAGAAGCCGCCAATCATGATGTCACACTCCAGTTTTTATAGCATTAAATAACTAACTAAAACCAAACTTATTTAAAGAACTAACACTTGAACTTACATCAGCGTGATAAAAACTGCCTTAAATGACAGAAACCATTTTGGAAAAAGTTTTTTGAAGTGTAATATGATTGTTTAGTTTGTCTCGCGTCCCATTAGATTTCACGGAGAGGGCGGGGTTTATGGCCTATACTGGGACCAACCACCAGGAGGCGATCGAGACGCATCGGCTTCAGTTTTCAACACGAGTGCGGCACGCTTGTTCGCAGAGCATTGTAGCCAATCACAGACATGTCTGTTGAGTTCTTGAAGGTTCTTGAGGTTTTAAGTGAGTCAGAATCCACTCACCGCTCAAAACACCAGAGTTCATGTCCAGAGCTGAGTTTTGCATGCTCACGAATCCTCTCATTATAACGAACAACGTATAGACCCATTGTTCTGAAACAGGGACTTGATTTTTTACAATGTTGCATTTTCTTCTTGGTTCGGTTCACTTTCACATAGCATAATTTCAAAGCAAACCAAAATGTGTTTATGCAAGTCCCATGCGAGTACAACTGTCCTCTTATTGGTCAGAGTTTCCTCTGCGTCATCCATCAAGATGATTGACAAGGTCACTCCATGAGCTTAGAGACACACGCAAACACTGATATCAATGTAGCTGTCATTCCCGCTGTTAAATTATAGACTAAATTCATATTAATACAGCAGCAAATTCAATACACGCTCTCTGGATCTCACCCCCCTTTTTGAGAATACACATGACAAATGCACTATCCATACTTAAAAGGCTGTAATTCAAGAATGCTATGGACCTAAGTTTGGTCTTGTTTTAAAGAAGACACCTGGCAGATTATTTCTAAAGTGAAAGCAATTCAAAATATGAAAGTATAAAAATTTTTTGGAAGTTTAAATCTTCCGTAAATTAAAAAATACTGTGCTAAATATTTTGTATTTGATATAAAATATATATTTTACAAAAATGTTTTAATCTAAAATTACTATAAAATCAAAGCCATATGTCTAACCAAGTTGTGTTCCACATTTGAAGTTGATATCACAAAAATTGAAGTTCCCATGAGATTTTGTTTAGGCGCAATACCGAAAATAGCCACCGGGTGTCATTGCAATTCCATTGATTGTTTTTTTTAATGCATTTTCCTGTAATTTTCTGTCCAAATGTCACTTCCATCACAAAACGGTCACCAAATATGGAACCTTGAGCCCCAGACCTTTCCGACGATATGTGTTCTGTCAAGATTAGAAAAGATTTTGATTATAAAGTAGTTAAAATAAATGTTGTAATAAGAAACATGACACCGCCCACTAGGGGAGGAGCCTGCTAGAAGAATTTAAAGTACCATTTCCATGGTAACGCAACGTCCAATTTCAAAACAGTATTCACAGGATGAATCTTGAGTTCGTACGCTTTCGATCGATACCTAATTTATGATTATTACGAAAATATATGATACAAAAAAGGCGATCAAAAAAAGAGTGCCAGGCGTCCCGCCAGCGACTTTTTGAACGTCAATGATTCAATGAGCAGTTCATAAAGACACTGTCTGCATCTGAAATCTCCTATAGTCGGAGTGTGTGTGACTATTCACATTTTAAAGCCTATACAAAAGCTTTCCGTCATCAAACTAGTATAACAATTAAGCTTGCTTGGGCTTGTTATACTACCGGTTTATAAGGGACAATACAGCATGAAATGTTATATCGGATTAAAGGAGAAACATTTTGAATGAAACACTTGACAGTTGCTATATCAACATCCTAACGAAGAGAATACCTATGAGTTTATAATATATAGCTGTCAGTACATGTCAGGCTTTTCTTGTGATTTTGCCGCCTGTCATGGTAATGAGCAACAATACCTGAACATGCCGACTGAGGAAATCTGTTATAATAGGCTATTAGGGTTGACCGTAATGGTCCTATTGACTCGAATAAATATGTCTATAATGGCTCAAGTGAAGGCTTAAGTTTAATATACAATGATCATAATGCAAGGCAAGCACGGCACATGTATATGACATATTTGAGCAGCATTCAGTGTGAGATTGGATTGTTCTTAGTGGGCTAGTCGGTTGCAAAATATCAGTTTAAACGTTTATGAAATTAGATATCTACAATTATAGTGGGGGCGAAAAACAGTATGTGACAAAAGAAGTGTCTGAATTCACTGTACTCAGGCGGAAAGTACCCGGATGACTTTACAGAGGTTAAAAAAAGCCCCTGGAAATCAGTTTACGTAGTCAAATATTGCCCTGTAATGAAGGTTCATCTCAGTCATTGATCAGAAGCTGCTCCTAAAAGGAAATGTACAATCTTCATATTAAATCCCTGCAAAGATGACAGAAAATGTACTCGCCATTGTTGTCCTCGTGTGGCGAAACATGAGGGCCGCTGCGTCTCAGGACGTTAATGGCACAGCAGGAAGTGCAGGGATATTCTGCTAATGAAATGATCAGGCCAGAAGAAAAGCGTGAGATCTTCATTACATCTGCTCTCTCTGTATCCTCTCGCTGAGCTGTTATTATGTTTTACACACGTAAAGTGTTTGGCATTGATGACCTCGGCTGTTTGTCCCACAGCATGTGTTTATGACATCTGAAGAGCGAAGTGTTACGGCTCTATTGTCTGTTGGTGATTGTGGATCGGGCAGGAGATGGAGGCGAGGGACTGGTCATCCTGGTTCCCACTGACTTCCCTCTGCCAGCCTTAGAGCTCATTGT
>NC_137103.1:8430360-8452860 GCF_949357685.1 Gobio gobio
GCCTACTTTTTAGTTTAGAAGAGCATACTTTTAAGTGTACAACTAGTTTATTTTGTACATTTTTGTGGTGTTCTCTTCTAGTTCCTTTACATAATACTTACAGTTTACTATTTATATTATTTTCACACTATATAGGTGTAGTAATGTTGCCTTGAAATAAAAAATAAAGTAGATTTGAAGTTAACTCTTATGTACACTATTCAGGATTAAGAACGTTTTTTTTTCTTTATAAATTAAAAATTTCTATCAAATATTGTATCGGATGGCAAAATATAACACCATAACAACTCAAATTGACATCCCAGTTCAAAACTAAACAAACAATGTGAAAAACGTGTTTAATAAGCTACTCTGTCAAAGCACTAAACAAAACTACAGAAAAACTGAATGATTCTTTTATTTAAAGGTGCAGTGTGTAGTATTTATGAGGATCTATTGACAGAAATGCAGTATTTAGATTAGATTAGATTCAACTTTATTGTCATTACACAAGTACAAGTACAAGGCAACGAAATGCAGTTTAGGTCTAACCAGAAGTGCAATAGCAGCAAGTGCAGGATATACAATGGATGCGTAAGTATGTGTTATGTATAATATACATAACGATGTTTCCAGTGTTGTATAAAGACCTTATATGATGAACCGTTATGCTTTTATTACCTTAGACTGAGCCGTTTCTATCTACACACACCGCGGGTCCGTTACAGTGAAGCCGCCGCCATGTTTCTACAGTGGCCCTAAAGGGACAAACTTCTCTACAGAGCGCTAGTCACTCTCTGCTATCTCAGACGACCACATCTTTGTCCTGTGTGGGCCACCGTAGCTTCTCTATGTGCTTCCAAAGGGAGGGGTGAGCGATTGCAATTCACAACCTCACCACTAGATGCCGCTAGAATTTACACACTGCACCTTTAAGCATATATTGATCATAAGATTAAAGGTTGGGTAAGTGATATTTGAAAACTGCTTTAGAAAAGTGTCTCGGGCCGAGTACCAAAACAAACTCATAGCCAATCAGCAGTAAGGGGCGTGTCTACTAATGACGGAGAGAAGAGAGCGCTCAGAGCACGTCATTGCAAATACAGACGAATATTGTCCATTCGGTCACATTTTCCGGTGTTCTTCTCCGACCCCAGTACGTCTTGTGCTTTTATTTATTATGGCCAGCATAAATCTGCTGCAAATGTGTCCCAAACACATGCATATACAACATGCTGTAGGTAGTTTACATGATTAAAGTAACATTAAAGTTTAGATATGCTCTAGCTTTAATCATTTAAATGTGTCTTTGACGTTTGGGCAAAAACTTCTGGCAGCTTTAGTCGTTTATGCACATGTATATCTTCAAAATAGACGACTAGTTATACATTAACATTCTGAAAGCTTCTGTATGTGAACCTTTTGCAGATAAATAAAAGTGCATTTTCGTTTACCACTGACACAAATCAATAAGTAAATCATACTCAACTATTATAGTAAACAACATTTCCTAATTAGGCCTGCTCTGTATACATTTTATGATGAATAGTATCATGTCGCTAGATTAATCGCTAGATTAGTCGGCCAAACAAAATAACAGATAGATTAGTCGACCAGCCGGAAAATAATCGCTAGATTAGTCGACGAATCGAAAATAACTGATAGATTAGTCGGCCAATCGGAAAATAATCGCTAGGTTAGTCGACGAATCGAAAAATAACTGATAGATTAGTCGACCAATCGAAAAATAAGCGCTAAATTTGTCGACCAATCGAAAAATAACTGATAGATTAGCCGACCAATCAGAAAACAATCGCTAGATTAGTCAACCAATCGAAAAATAACTGATAGATTAGCCGACCAATCGGAAAACAATCGCTAGATTAGTCGACCAATCAAAAAATAACTGATAGATTAGTTGACCAATCGAAAATAATCGCTAGATTAGTCGACCAAGCAAAAATAACTGATAGATTAGTTGACCAATCGAAAATAATCGCTAGATTAGGCGACCAATCGAAAAATAACTGATAGATTAGTTGACCAATCGAAAATAATCGCTAGATTAGTCGACCAAGCAAAAATAACTGATAGATTAGTTGACCAATCGAAAATAATCGCTAGATTAGTCGACCAATCAAAAATAACTGATAGATTAGTCGACCAATCGAAAATAATCGCTAGATTAGTCGACCAATCAAAAATAACTGATAGATCAGTTGACCAAGCGAAAATAATCGCTAGATTAGCCGACCAATCGAAAAATAACTGATAGATTAGCCGACCAATCGGAAAACAATCGCTAGATTAGGCGACCAATCGAAAAATAACTGATAGATTAGTTGACCAATCGAAAATAATCGCTAGATTAGTCGACCAAGCAAAAATAACTGATAGATTAGTTGACCAATCGAAAATAATCGCTAGATTAGTCGACCAATCAAAAATAACTGATAGATTAGTCGACCAATCGAAAATAATCGCTAGATTAGTCGACCAATCAAAAATAACTGATAGATTAGTTGACCAAGCGAAAATAATCGCCAGATTAGCCGACCAATCGAAAAATAACTGATAGATTAGCCGACCAATCGGAAAACAATTGCTAGATTAGGCGACCAATCGAAAAATAACTGAAAGATTAGTTGACCAATCGAAAATAATCGCTAGATTAGTCGACCAATCAAAAATAACTGATAGATTAGTTGACCAATCGAAAATAATCGCTAGATTAGCCGACCAACCGGAAAATAACTGATAGATTTAGTCGGCCAAGCGAAAAATAATAATCGCTAGATTAGTCGACCAAGCGAAAAATAACTGATAGATTAGTCGACCAATCGAAAAATAAGCGCTAGATTAGTCGACCAATCGAAAATAACTGATAGATTAGTCAACCAATCGAAAAATAATTGCTAGATTAGTCGACCAATCGAAAAATAACTGATAGATTAGTCGGCCAAGCGAAAAATAAGCGCTAGATTAGTCAACCAACCGAAAAATAACTGATAGATTAGTCGGCCAAGCGAAAAATAATCGCTAGATTAGTCGACCAATCGGAAAATAAATGATAGATTAATCGACCAATCGAAAAATAATCGCTAGATTAGGCGTCCAACTGAAAAATAACTGATAGATTAGTCGACCAATCGGAAAATAATCGCTAAATTAGGCGACCAGCCGGAAAATAACGGATAGATCAGTCGACCAATCGGAAAATAATAGCTAGATTAGTCGACTAAGCGAAAATAATCGTTAGATTAGTCGACAGAAAAAAGAATGGTTAGTTGCAGCTCTAGTTTGTTTGCTTGTTTCCTCTTTGGTGATGGATATCATCCTCTAATCTGGTCATAATTGTAATATGTTGGTTAGTTGGTCTGTCGTGCTCGTGCTGTCGAGTTGTTCATAAGAACTGTGTTTGTGTTTTTGGGATGGAAGGGATGACTTTTTCACTGAACATTCGACCTGGATTACCATAGTAACACACATTGCTTTCACTTATTGATGAAACCCTCCCGCCATAGTCGTTGCCTGGGTTACGTATGTGTGGGGCGGAGCTATCAAAATAGGGGCGTGTTTGTTTTGGTGATTTTGAAATCAACATTGGTTACCAGAAAACACTTACCCCACCTTTAAGTGCATGAATTGGCCAAATATACTTAGACTTTAAGCCAAGTACAATTGTGTTAAATAAGTACATAAAAAATAGTAGAATGAAAGTATGAACTGTAATTATTAGTATACTGTAATAGCACACTTGAATGAATTTGTTTTGGGACTGAATGAAGGCAGTTGTAAGGGTTAAGGCGGCTCTTCTGAGACTGGCGTTCTGTTAGTGATGGGATGTGCCAGTGCATCTTTTAAGGTGAAGTGTGTAAGCGTATCTTTAAAAGCGTTCTCCCGTGATCTCGGTTTCACATGTCATTTGTAGTTTGATTGGTTTCTTGAGGTATTCTGACCTTCCTGGTCCGTCTCGATCAGCAGTTCTGCTGAAAGGATGCAAACAAACTCCACCTGTGTTCTGTGGAAAGAGCTGCTGTTTACTGAAGGAATCATTCGCTATCTCTCTCTCGTGAGAGCTCAGGAAGCACATCAGACGCTCTAACGTTCTTCCTTGATGCACTAATGAAGTTTGATGATGGACAAGAATATTCAAATGATCTTCGTTTGTGAGTCTTATGGCTTCATGATGAACTATCCCTTTAAACACAAACTGAAATGCCACTTTATTTATATTCTGTAATCGGACAAAGATTGAGCTGGACATTATACGGGGTGCAGCTGCTGTCTTTTGTGATATGATTCGATTAAAAGGGGTTGAAACATGTTACAGTGAGAGACCAGATACATTTATTAAGAAAGTATGCAGTGTCAGTTTCCACACATAAGACGAGAGTAGCAGCTCCAGCAGCAGAGCTCTGTCCCGGCCCATATCAAGAGCTGAGTCAGACCGCCGAGCCTTTGAGATCCTCAGACGCCTGCAGCACCTCCACTGACAGGACGGAACAAAGCCCTGAGTCATTTCCTCACACACACACACACACACACACACACACACACACACACACACACACACACACACACACACACACACACACACACACACATGTAGCAAAATGTATTTAATATCCAAGAGCAGGGCTCAACGCTAAGGATATTTTTCTACTGGCCCCACCACAAATAAATAGTCAAGTCAAGTCAACTTTATTTATATAGCGCTTTTAACAATGCAGATTGTTTCAAAGCAGCTTTACAGTGTTAAACAGCAAAATAATGCAGCATAATTTTATTCAGCCGTATAGCCATTCTGGAGAAAACGCTGATGTCATCAGCTCATTTCAATTATCATACAGTGACAGTGTGGGCTTTAGATCAGTAATTTAGTTTATATAGTTAATTTAGTTTAGATTTATCTCTGCGCACCTAAATTAGATTTATTTGGATATTTCGTTGAAAAATTTAGAAAAATTTACTGTAATAAATAAAGTAGGGCTGTCAAAAGATTAATCGCGATTAATCTCATCCAAAATAAAAGTTTGTGTTTACATAATATATGTGTGTGTACTGTGTATAATTATTATTTATATATAAAAACACACACAAGCATGTATATATTTAAGAAAAATGTATTATATTTATATATAAAATATTTATATATAATATAAATTATATAAATGTATATACAGTATATACATGCAAATATTTCTTAAATATATACATGAATGTGTGTGTATTTATATATACATAATAATTATACACAGTACACACAAAATTATGTAAACGCAAACTTTTATTTTGGATGTGATTAATCGCCATTAATCTTTTGACAGCCCTAAAATAAAGTAATATAAAGTAAAATAAAGTAATTTAAGTAATAATTAAAATAGGCCTAGTTATTGTTTTTGTTGTTTTTGATCCATGTTACCTTAATAAATAAGGTTGACTCAAAAAAGCCTAGCTCATGTAAATGTTACGTATTGTTAAAAGACAGTCTGTAATGAAATCAACAAATAATAGAATTACGAGCAACAGCACAAATCAATACAGAACAAACATACAAATGAAAAAAAGTTATTTTCATTGGTCTAAACTAGATTTTCAGGTACAGAAATTGTAATCAAATATAAAATATCACTGCATAGTCTTCACTGTATAAATATAGATGAACCCTTATTAAAGTTATTCAGTGATTTTTACCATAGACTGTATAAAAGGACAAAATGCTTCCCTGTCATTGATGATATTTTCTGTGTTCTCACTAGCCGCGTTTCCATTACAGATTTGCGCAAAAATGTTGTGATATTTTCTAAAAGTCGCTAACTAAATATTGCGAAATTACGTCGTTTCCATTAACTGATGTTAAAAGATCATCTGACTGCATGAATCATTATATCAGAATCACAGGTCTCAGATCAGGCTTTAGAGTTAACACACTCACATGTTGTGGCATTACTGGCGAGTCCATATCCTAAAAGTCTGTTTGCAAAGCCTGAGCCGAAATTGTGACTGATTTCCACAGTGAAATGAACCGAATACAAATACATAATGCTAAAAAGTTGATGTTATTTTTAGTTAATCCTGTATCTCTTCTCTCCTCGTCATCTCACTAACACTCCAGTGGGCGGAGCCAAAGTTGTGATGATGAAGTAGGCGTTGATCTTCTTCTGCAGAGGCGGGCTTTCACCGAGAGACACGTTTCACAACGAGTCGTTCTCTGGGCTTGGTTTCAATAAAAGCTGTTTTTGGACTAACAAGGACATTTTCAGTTCTGAAACTTAGGGGATATTCTTCCAGTATATGTCAAAAGCTCAGGGAAAATGTGATTTCTCAGTTCATGACCCCTTTAAAGGGTTAGTTCACCCAAAAATGAAAATTCTGTCATTAATTACTCACCCTTATGTCGTTCGAGACCCGTAAGACCTCCGTTCATATTCGGAACACAAATGAAGATATTTTAGTGTAAAGCTGATGCTGAGAAAGGCTTCAGATAGGCCTCCATTGGCATTCAGTACATTTACACTCACACGGATAAAAGGCTCTCAAAACATCGTTACAAAGTCCATCTCACCACAGTGACTCTACAATAATCTTACGATGCGACGACAATAGTTTTTGTGCGCAAAAAAAAATCAAAATAACACCTTTATCCAGCTTGTTATTGCCTTCCGTGTGTGCCTCCACGACGCATGCGCGAGAATATGACGCAGATCCGGGGTTCGGGAATCCATGAAATGCACACTCTAACCCCATTTTGAGCTCTACGCCGAGACCTAAAGCACGATCAATGTAGAATCCAACAGCTGAGACACGCGCATCTTCCTCTGATAGTAAACAAATCACTTCTGGGTCATCTGTCCGAACGCCGGATCTGCGTCATATTCTCGCGCATGCGTCGTGGAGACACACACGGAAGGCAATAACAAGCTGGATAAAGGTGTTATTTTGATTTTTTTTTGCGCACAAAAACTATTGTCGTCGCATCGTAAGATTATTGTAGAGTCACTGTGGTGAGATGGACTTTGTAACGATGTTTTGAGAGCCTTTTATCCGTCTTGGGAGTATAAGTGTACTGAATGCCAATGGAGGCCTATCTGAAGCCTTTCTCAGCATCAGCTTTACACTAAAATATCTTCATTTGTGTTCCGAATATGAACGGAGGTCTGACGGGTCTCGAACGACATAAGGGTGAGTAATTAATGACAGAATTTTCATTTTTGGGTGAACTAACCCTTTAACACAGAGTGATAGAAGTAACAGAGAGCTTAAATACACAGGTGAGAACTAATCAGAGATGGTGACAATGGAGAGTAAAGGGGTGTTTACACTGCAATGTTTTCAGCTAAAAACTGAACTTTTTCATGCATTTTGGCAATTAATTTACACACACCAGCAATTTTGGCCCGAAAACGCATCTTTTGTAAACATGTTTCAATGTGCATGTTTTACCGCTATCGTCTCAGTGCAGGGCTCTCAAGCTTTGAACGGAGTTCAGAGGGAGATTTTGGCGATCAGCAGGGGTTTGGGTGGGGACGAGGTTCTGATCTGAAAGATTTGTATAAATAAATAGATAATAATATTTTTTATTTATGTAATTCAACATTTCTGTGTGTGTGTGTTTGCATAGTATTAATTCTTGCATTTCTCTATTTCAAAGATGTCAGGGAAGAGGCAAATTAATAATCCATTATAATTTTGAATATATATATATATTTTGTTTAGAATTTACTGTATTGTAAATATAATTTATTCTGAAGCAATATTCTCACCAGTGTTCAATCAGCTTTGAGATATTTAAATCTGCATATCTTTGATATTTTTACCTTTTATGAAGGGCATTTTCCCATAATCTTATTAAATATAGGCTATGCTTCAGCTTTCATTTTATATTCTTAAATTTGATCTAGAAATTAAATTAGAATAAGACACTGTAGGGCTGTTGCCAGTCAAATTAAATCATTTACACTGAAAAATGTTATGAGATTGTTTTAAATATTTTTGAATATACAAATTAGAAATGTTGGAAAGAAAACATTAAACTAAACCACCAGTAGGTGGCAGAATGTAAGCGTTGTTGTTGCGGGAATATCTAAATCTTACCCGGATACAGCAATGCTATTTTCTGATTGGCTGTCCGGTAGCTGTATTTTTAATTTGATTGGCTGGTGTGTGGCATGTCCTTCTGGACTCTATGTGGAACTCAGTTGATTCCTCGAATAGCGGCGCAGCTTGGTGGGCATTATCCTGGACATTTCTCTGCGTGAGAAATACAAGGTGTGGCGTGTGAAATGCGTGAGACTTGAGAGCCCTGTCTGTGTAAACAACAACAACTTGAATTAGTGAAAACGGTGATGTCATGTGCATGTGTATAGACTGCTGCATTAGTTCTGTGCACAGATATATTATTTTAGCACTTCCGGTTCCCCTCGTGCCGAAGCCAATGGGTTTTTTGAATGGGATTTTGTTTAAATGGCTGAAAAAAGAGCTCAAGACACTTTCACGTTTTATTCTACGACATAAAGTACATCAGCTGAAAAAAGGCAGTTGCTAACAAGAGGACTAGAGAGGCTGTGGAGAGTCCGCTTTGAACGCCTCATTATGCTCATAACTGTGCTCTTATCAACTAGTCTAACTCAAACGCTCTGGGTTTAGCGATGGTGACGTTGAAGTCGAGCGACCGTGGTGTAGTTCTGTATAGCCTACATTCATATGTTCTACTGTGATAATGATCTTGATGGACAAATCTTGCAAGTATCATAAACTTTTGTTGATCACAGAGCTTGTTTTTTGTGATAATCCAAAAGCCTATGGGAAACTCCTATTGGGTTTTTCTCGAGGGAACCAGTGCGATGCGAACTTCGGGTTGGCCTACAAAGTGACTTCTTCACAGCTGCACTTCTCCATTACGTGTTCAGGCTATAGCCATGCAGTGTTTCTTCACATCGCCATTTACTGCTCTCGTACTTCATTTTTGACTTTATTTTGTGTATGGGGTCGCTCTGAATGTGAATGAACATAAAATGAACATAAAATGAAAGTAGGTGCACCTCACACTCCTCCTCTCTCTCTCTTCTGTGCCGTGTTTGTCTGAGTGTGTTTGATATGCGGCTGAATGTGTGTGTGTGTGTGTGTGTGTGTCTGATGATACAGGGGCTTATGGACTTTGTGCGTTCTCCAGCTGTGACCAAAGGTTATATTGACTTGTTTTCCTCTGACTGCAGCTACTGTACAATCTTCAAAAATCTCCATCGTGGAGAAATCAGACGTCTTCGCCCTCGGGCACTGGTCTCTTCTGTGTGTCGTTTGAGTTGCCCACTCATTCTTTGATGTTTCTGTTTTTACAGTCCTTCTCTGGGTCTGTTTTTAGCGCTCTAGTCAGTGTTTACTCTGCGAGTGAGTGTTTGCTGATTGTGAATCGTGCTCTTGAGAGAGTAACACTGGCCCTCTGGAGCTCTGCCGGTCAGTGGGTTTCAGACGGACTCAAGGCCGGCTCATGTGACTCTCCTCACTGCATTGAACCCTACAGAGGGTTAAAGAGAGAGTTCACCCAAAGATGAAAATTAGCCCATGCTTTACTCACCCTCAAGTCATCCTAGATGTATATGACATTCTTCTTTCAGACGAACACAATCAGTTATATTAAAAAAGTCCTGGCTCTTCAAAGCTCTGACCGCCACTAGTTATTTTAGTCTCTAAAGTTTTAAATATGGATATTTTTACATGGATGAATGATTTAGACTTTTTTTTTATCATTTTTATGATGGATAGATGCACTTTTATGATGGATAGATGCACTTTTATGATGGATAGATGCTCTTTTATGATGGATAGATGCACTTTTATGATGGATAGATGCTCTTTTATGATGGATAGATGCTCTTTTATGATGGATAGATGCACTTTTATGATGGATAGATGCTCTTTTATGATGGATAGATGCTCTTTTATGATGGATAGATGCTCTTTTATGATGGATAGATGCTCTTTTATGATGGATAGATGCTCTTTTATGATGGACAGATGCACTTTTATGATGGATAGATGCACTTTTATGATGGATAGATGCTCTTTTATGATGGATAGATGCTCTTTTATGATGGATAGATGCACTTTTATGATGGATAGATGCACTTTTATGATGGATAGATGCTCTTTTATGATGGATAGATGCTCTTTTATGATGGATAGATGCACTTTTATGATGGATAGATGCTCTTTTATGATGGATAGATGCTCTTTTATGATGGATAGATGCTCTTTTATGATGGATAGATGCTCTTTTATGATGGATAGATGCTCTTTTATGATGGACAGATGCACTTTTATGATGGATAGATGCTCTTTTATGATGGATAGATGCACTTTTATGATGGATAGATGCTCTTTTATGATGGATAGATGCACTTTTATGATGGATAGATGCTCTTTTATGATGGATAGATGCACGTTTATGATGGACAGATGCACGTTTATGATGGATAGATGCACTTTTATGATGGACAGATGCACGTTTATGATGGACAGATGCACGTTTATGATGGATAGATGCACTTTTATGATGGATAGATGCACTTTTATGATGGACAGATGCACGTTTATGATGGACAGATGCACGTTTATGATGGACAGATGCACGTTTATGATGGACAGATGCACGTTTATGATGGATAGATGCACGTTTATGATGGACAGATGCACGTTTATGATGGATAGATGCACGTTTATGATGGACAGATGCACGTTTATGATGTATAGATGCACGTTTATGATGGATAGATGCACGTTTATGATGGACAGATGCACGTTTATGATGGATAGATGCACGTTTATGATGGACAGATGCACGTTTATGATGTATAGATGCACGTTTATGATGGATAGATGCACGTTTATGATGGACAGATGCACGTTTATGATGGATAGATGCACGTTTATGATGGACAGATGCACGTTTATGATGTATAGATGCACGTTTATGATGGATAGATGCACGTTTATGATGGACAGATGCACGTTTATGATGGATAGATGCACGTTTATGATGGACAGATGCACGTTTATGATGGATAGATGCACGTTTATGATGGATAGATGCACTTTTATGATGGATAGATGCACGTTTATGATGGACAGATGCACGTTTATGATGATAGATGCACTTTTATGATGGATAGATGCACGTTTATGATGATAGATGCACTTTTATGATGGATAGATGCACGTTTATGATGGATAGATGCTCTTTTATGATGGATAGATGCTCTTTTATGATGGATAGATGCACTTTTATGATGGATAGATGCTCTTTTATGATGGATAGATGCTCTTTTATGATGGATAGATGCTCTTTTATGATGGATAGATGCTCTTTTATGATGGATAGATGCTCTTTTATGATGGACAGATGCACTTTTATGATGGATAGATGCTCTTTTATGATGGATAGATGCACTTTTATGATGGATAGATGCTCTTTTATGATGGATAGATGCACTTTTATGATGGATAGATGCTCTTTTATGATGGATAGATGCACGTTTATGATGGACAGATGCACGTTTATGATGGATAGATGCACTTTTATGATGGACAGATGCACGTTTATGATGGACAGATGCACGTTTATGATGGATAGATGCACTTTTATGATGGATAGATGCACTTTTATGATGGACAGATGCACGTTTATGATGGACAGATGCACGTTTATGATGGACAGATGCACGTTTATGATGGACAGATGCACGTTTATGATGGATAGATGCACGTTTATGATGGACAGATGCACGTTTATGATGGACAGATGCACGTTTATGATGGACAGATGCACGTTTATGATGGATAGATGCACTTTTATGATGGACAGATGCACGTTTATGATGGACAGATGCACGTTTATGATGGACAGATGCACGTTTATGATGGACAGATGCACGTTTATGATGGATAGATGCACGTTTATGATGGACAGATGCACGTTTATGATGGACAGATGCACGTTTATGATGTATAGATGCACGTTTATGATGGATAGATGCACGTTTATGATGGACAGATGCACGTTTATGATGGATAGATGCACGTTTATGATGGACAGATGCACGTTTATGATGTATAGATGCACGTTTATGATGGATAGATGCACGTTTATGATGGACAGATGCACGTTTATGATGGATAGATGCACGTTTATGATGGACAGATGCACGTTTATGATGTATAGATGCACGTTTATGATGGATAGATGCACGTTTATGATGGACAGATGCACGTTTATGATGGATAGATGCACGTTTATGATGGACAGATGCACGTTTATGATGGATAGATGCACGTTTATGATGGATAGATGCACTTTTATGATGGATAGATGCACGTTTATGATGGACAGATGCACGTTTATGATGATAGATGCACTTTTATGATGGATAGATGCACGTTTATGATGATAGATGCACTTTTATGATGGATAGATGCACGTTTATGATGGACAGATGCACGTTTATGATGATAGATGCACTTTTATGATGGACAGATGCACGTTTATGATGATAGATGCACTTTTATGATGGATAGATGCACGTTTATGATGGACAGATGCACGTTTATGATGGATAGATGCACTTTTATGATGGACAGATGCACGTTTATGATGGATAGATGCACTTTTATGATGGACAGATGCACGTTTATGATGGATAGATGCACGTTTATGATGGATAGATGCACTTTTATGATGGACAGATGCACGTTTATGATGGATAGATGCACGTTTATGATGGATAGATGCACGTTTATGATGGACAGATGCACTTTTATGATGGACAGATGCACGTTTATGATGGATAGATGCACTTTTATGATGGACAGATGCACGTTTATGATGGATAGATGCACGTTTATGATGGACAGATGCACGTTTATGATGGATAGATGCACGTTTATGATGGATAGATGCACTTTTATGATGGACAGATGCACGTTTATGATGGATAGATGCACTTTTATGATGGACAGATGCACGTTTATGATGGACAGATGCACGTTTATGATGGACAGATGCACGTTTATGATGGACAGATGCACGTTTATGATGGACAGATGCACGTTTATGATGGACAGATGCACGTTTATGATGGATAGATGCACTTTTATGATGGACAGATGCACGTTTATGATGGACAGATGCACTTTTATGATGGACAGATGCACGTTTATGATGGACAGATGCACGTTTATGATGGACAGATGCACGTTTATGATGGACAGATGCACTTTTATGGACTTCAAAAATGAAACAACAAGTCATTGCCATTCAAGTGTTACCAAATCCTTCAAAAGGAATTAGTAATTATTTGGATCAGTATTCTAAAGTGAAGCTCATGTAAGCCACTAGTAATGACTCAAGTGTTTCCAAATCCATTGGAAGGAATTACTATCCAAAACATCACAAAAACCTCAAAAGCTTACAGTGACTTCAGTCAGAATTATCATATACTGATCCAAACCATTAGTAATTCTTTTTGAAGGATTTGGTAACACTTGAGTCACTACTAGTGGGTTACCATGAGCTTCACTTTATAGTTAATGATAAATCATGCATTATTCATGTTAATTATGAACCTGTATATTGTAGTTATTAGTAGTCCTCTGGGAGTTATAAAAAAATAGCTAATAGTGAACTACGTCATTCGGCTGAGCGCTATTACTCACTAATTCATTAATCAGAGCCTCTTGTTAGTTAATAGTAGTTAAGATTGCATTACTCATTGTTTCCTGTGTAGTTACTCATTAATGACGGAACAGTGTTCTAAAGTGTTTCCTCATAACCTTACCTGTTTAGTGTCTTGTTACACGTTACATGGTGTTACGGTAGTAATAACTATAAATTATGCATAATTACATGCAACTAACCTTAAACTACAACCTAATCCTACCGTATTATTGTTTTTATATAAGTACAGTAGTTAGCTAGATATACAATGCGGATAACTGTGGAAATGTGTCAGTGCCCAAATGCTATGCTATTAGGAAATTACTAAGAAATATTAGGAAATGACACATTCTACGGAGCCCCTGAAGGGACATGGTGATGTAAAAAAATACATTTCAATGCTTTTGCGTTCTCTTGATTGGATAGTAATTGTATATAATCTGCAGGCATCAGGGAGCCGCTATCAATATGGTATTAAAATTGCTTTTGAACGTGCACTCACTTTTTACTCTTACCTTCCAGTTTGCGATCACGTATACTCTGTGTAGAGGGAGTGGCGGTACTGAACACACACTTTACAAGATGAGACATTTATCAGAGACGCTCAGGATCTGTATCCTGTTAGTCATCTCTCCTTACAGTCTTCATTTTCCATGCCTTTCTGAATTCGCAATCAGGCTTCGGGCACATCTCTAGTCATCACCAGCCAGGTTTCCATCCAAGGATTTGTTTGCAAAAAAAAGGTTTGGCGCATCAAAATGTTTACCTACGGCTGATGGAAATGCCAATTATCTGAATTTTTTCCATATTTAGTGTATAAATTCTACGTTGATACTTCAAATGTTGCGAAAAGCTAGTTTGGAAACACTTTTTGTTGAGAAGAGGGTCTTTAACGCAAATAAATGTGGTGTCACATGACAGAATTAGCCTATAGCGTCTGCGTTTCTCTGTAGTTCAAAGGGGCATTCAATCTATTATATTCATATTATTCAATTCTATATTAAAGGGGAACGTATTATGCCCCTTTTCACGAGATGAAATATAAATCTCTGGTGTCCCCAGAGTGTGTCTGTGAAGTTTCAGCTCAAAATACCCCACAGATAATTTATTATAGCTTGTCAAATTTGCCTCTATTTGGGTGTGAGCAAAAACCCGCCGTTTTTGTGTGTGTCCCTTTAAATGCAAATGAGCTGCTGCTCCCCGCCCCCCTTCCAGAAGAGGGCGGGGCCTTTACACAAGCTTGTCAACAACAAAACAGGCCAATCTCACTCAGCCAAAATGTCATAAATAATAAGTTGTGGAGCAGACACAGGTGAAAGACTCAGGAAGAGGTTGACACTTTTAGATTGATACATTTAGTTGCTGTGGAGTTGATTCAACTCATCGACTAGCACGTGCTGTCATGCTAATCTATAAATTGTTGTTTAGGTGCTCGTCATCATTTGATCATTCCTGCCTGCTCAGTCCTGCTTCACACTGCATGCCTCACATTCCTGCATCTGTGCGGGTGTTTATGGGCCGGCCGTCAGCATTACGTCTGTGTGTGTGTGTGTGTGTGTGTGTGTGGGTGTGTGGGTGCAGATGTGATTAAATGTTCTCTCCCCTTTAGATATTTCTCTGTGCAATCTGATTAAATGACTTAATAATGGAATGTGTGAAAGACTCACCACTTTAGGCAACCTCCACCGCTTCTTCTTCTTTCTTTCTTGTTGATTTATATTTAGGTGGAGCTCTGACCACAGTTCTCTGGAAAATCAAATAAAGCCCATTATGTCAGGCCTCAGTAATGCTGAGCCTCCACCGCCCAGCAGATAAACACCACGCTCACAGTCTGACTGGGCTTTGCTTTGCTGGGTTGATGTCGTCGTCTCACAGAGCCAGATGTGTGTCTGTTGATGAAGTCTGCAGCACATTCAGCCTTTAGACAGCATCAGTCATCTAATGTACACACACCAATCATATCTAGTTTATTTATATATATATATACATACAGATCAGGCATAACAATATGAAGTAACACTGATGATCTCTTCATCTCCTGTTAGTGGGTGGGATATATTAGGCAGCAAGTGAACATGTTGTCCTCAGAGTTGATGTGTTAGAAGCAGGAAAAATGGGCAAGCGTGAGGATTTGAGTGAGTTTGACAAGGGCCAGATTGTGACGGCTAGACGACTGGATCAGAGCATCTCCAGAACTGCAGCTCTTGTGGGATGTTCCCGGCCTGCAGTGGTCAGTCTCTATCAAAAGTGCTCAGAGGAAGAACCAGTGGAGAACCGGCCACAGGGTCATGAAGGACCAGTGGAGAACCGGCCACAGGGTCATGAAGGACCAGTAGAGAACCGGCCACAGGGTCATGGAGGACCAGTAGAGAACCGGCCACAGGGTCATGAAGGACCAGTGGAGAACCGGCCACAGGGTCATGAAGGACCAGTGGAGAACCGGCCACAGGGTCATGAAGGACCAGTGGAGAACCGGCCACAGGGTCATGAAGGACCAGTGGAGAACCGGCCACAGGGTCATGAAGGACCAGTAGAGAACCGGCCACAGGGTCATGAAGGACCAGTGGAGAACCGGCCACAGGGTCATGGAGGACCAGTAGAGAACCGGCCACAGGGTCATGAAGGACCAGTGGAGAACCGGCCACAGGGTCATGGAGGACCAGTAGAGAACCGGCCACAGGGTCATGAAGGACCAGTGGAGAACCGGCCACAGGGTCATGAAGGACCAGTGGAGAACCGGCCACAGGGTCATGGAGGACCAGTGGAGAACCGGCCACAGGGTCATGGAGGACCAGTGGAGAACCGGCCACAGGGTCATGAAGGACCAGTGGAGAACCGGCCACAGGGTCATGAAGGACCAGTGGAGAACCGGCCACAGGGTCATGAAGGACCAGTGGAGAACCGGCCACAGGGTCATGAAGGACCAGTGGAGAACCGGCCACAGGGTCATGAAGGACCAGTGGAGAACCGGCCACAGGGTCATGAAGGACCAGTGGAGAACCGGCCACAGGGTCATGGAGGACCAGTGGAGAACCGGCCACAGGGTCATGAAGGACCAGTGGAGAACCGGCCACAGGGTCATGGAGGACCAGTGGAGAACCGGCCACAGGGTCATGGAGGACCAGTGGAGAACCGGCCACAGGGTCATGGAGGACCAGTGGAGAACCGGCCACAGGGTCATGGAGGACCAGTGGAGAACCGGCCACAGGGTCATGGAGGACCAGTGGAGAACCGGCCACAGGGTCATGGAGGACCAGTGGAGAACCGGCCACAGGGTCATGAAGGACCAGTGGAGAACCGGCCACAGGGTCATGGAGGACCAGTGGAGAACCGGCCACAGGGTCATGGAGGACCAGTGGAGAACCGGCCACAGGGTCATGGAGGACCAGTGGAGAACCGGCCACAGGGTCATGGAGGACCAGTGGAGAACCGGCCACAGGGTCATGAAGGACCAGTGGAGAACCGGCCACAGGGTCATGGAGGACCAGTAGAGAACCGGCCACAGGGTCATGAAGGACCAGTGGAGAACCGGCCACAGGGTCATGAAGGACCAGTGGAGAACCGGCCACAGGGTCATGAAGGACCAGTGGAGAACCGGCCACAGGGTCATGAAGGACCAGTGGAGAACCGGCCACAGGGTCATGAAGGACCAGTAGAGAACCGGCCACAGGGTCATGAAGGACCAGTGGAGAACCGGCCACAGGGTCATGAAGGACCAGTGGAGAACCGGCCACAGGGTCATGAAGGACCAGTAGAGAACCGGCCACAGGGTCATGAAGGACCAGTGGAGAACCGGCCACAGGGTCATGAAGGACCAGTGGAGAACCGGCCACAGGGTCATGAAGGACCAGTGGAGAACCGGCCACAGGGTCATGGAGGACCAGTAGAGAACCGGCCACAGGGTCATGAAGGACCAGTAGAGAACCGGCCACAGGGTCATGAAGGACCAGTGGAGAACCGGCCACAGGGTCATGAAGGACCAGTGGAGAACCGGCCACAGGGTCATGAAGGACCAGTAGAGAACCGGCCACAGGGTCATGAAGGACCAGTGGAGAACCGGCCACAGGGTCATGAAGGACCAGTAGAGAACCGGCCACAGGGTCATGGAGGACCAGTGGAGAACCGGCCACAGGGTCATGAAGGACCAGTGGAGAACCGGCCACAGGGTCATGGAGGACCAGTGGAGAACCGGCCACAGGGTCATGAAGGACCAGTGGAGAACCGGCCACAGGGTCATGGAGGACCAGTGGAGAACCGGCCACAGGGTCATGAAGGACCAGTGGAGAACCGGCCACAGGGTCATGGAGGACCAGTGGAGAACCGGCCACAGGGTCATGGAGGACCAGTGGAGAACCGGCCACAGGGTCATGAAGGACCAGTGGAGAACCGGCCACAGGGTCATGGAGGACCAGTGGAGAACCGGCCACAGGGTCATGGGCGGCCGAGGCTCATTGATGCCCGTGTGGTCCGATCAAACAGACGAGCTACTGGAGCTCAGACTGCTCAAGAAGTTAATGCTGGTTCTGATAGAAAGGTGTCAGTTAACTTTATTAACTTATTAGTTGGATATTTGCTACGTTTTTTTTATCGTTTATTTGTATTTTGTTATTTTAGATTTATTTTAATTAACAAAGATTTAAGATCTGAGAATAAGAATAAGATCTGTCATGCCAACGAGTTTAAAGGGTTAGTTCACCCAAAAATGAAAATTCTGTCATTAATTACTCACCCTTATGTCGTTCGACACCCGTCAGACCTCCGTTCATATTTGGAACACAAATGAAGATATTTTAGTGTAAAGCTGATGCTGAGAAAGGCTTCAGATAGGCCTCCATTGGCATTCAGTACATTTACACTCACAAGACCCATAAAAGGCACTTAAAACGTCGTTACAAAGTCCATCTCACCACAGTGGCTCTACAATAATCTTACGATGCGACGACAATAGTTTTGTGCGCCAAAAAAAATCAAAATAACACCTTTATCCAGCTTGTTATTGCCTTCCGTGTGTGCCTCCACGACGCATGCGTGAGAATATGACGCACTCACTAATGCACGCACACACTCACACACTTACTCAGGAACACACTCACTCTCACTCACACACTCACTCTCACTCACACACAATCACTCTCACTCACACACACTCACTCTCACACACACACACACACACACACACACACACACTCACTAATGCACGCACACACTCACACACTTACTCAGGAACACACTCACTCTCACTCACACACTCACTCTCACTCACACACACTCACTCTCACTCACACACACTCACTCTCACACACACACTCACTCTCACTCACACTCACTCTCACACTCACTCACACACACACACACACACACACTCACACACACACTCACTCTCACTCACACACACTCTCACACTCACTCACACACACACACACACACACACACACTCACGCACACACTCACTCACTCACTCACTCACTCACTCACGTACACACTCACGAACACACACACACATACACACTCACGAACACACACACACACTCTCACGCACTCACTCACACACACAAGCTATCACATTTTATGGGGTTTTATAGGGACTTTCCATAGACATGATGATTTTTATACTGTACAAACTGTATAAACACACACACACAGACTCACTCTCACACACACACACACACACACACACACACACACACACACACGTGTGCGGTGGACGTGAGATATACTTGATTAAGGTCTCTCTGCTCCTGTGAGTGTGTGGTCGTGGTGAGATAAGGCTGTCTGATGTGTGGGGCAAGGTTATCTCTGCCCAGTGGAACAGGAAACCGCATGAGACACGGCTCTATAAATGGGGTCATGTGACTAAATGTGTTTCCTGCACAGGAAGGGTGTGTGTGTGTGTGTGTGTGTGTTTCTGCTGCATGTGTGAACAGATGGGACGCCACTGATGCGATGACCTTTGACCTGAGCGTCTCCTCTTGTGTCCTGGAGTTCAGGAGCAGCATCTCACTCCTGCTGTGATTGATGATGCTTCAGAGAGGACGTTCTTAGCCAAGGAGCGCTTCTGAACAACCAAGAGCTAAGACGCTTTGGTTCCTACGATACTGAATATCCGCAGAAGTGTTGCTAGGATCTGATTTCGCACATAGTTTGATTCTGAATATGAAAATGTCGACTTGCTCTGGCCCTTGTTTTAAATGATTTTGGTCCGTTGTCGTCTGTTGTCATTGTACAAGCAGGATGTGACAGACGATTGGTCGGTGTAGTATTTGTCCCGCCCCTTCTCCACTGTGATTGGACAACTGAGTAAAAAAAGTGAAAAACAGACAGGCCTTGGGGAAAAACCGCTTCGGTGTGTAAAGCTGGTAAATGTAGAGCTCCACAGACACACTTGAACCAAGATCAAGTGTCATCTCATCTCCACTGTTATCTCACATCACTTTTCTTCTGTCTCATCTCCAATGTTCACAAATCTCCTCAAATGTGGCCAAATCTCAACGATGTTCTTGTTTTATCTTCTGTGATATTCAGTGTCCACAAATGTTCTCAAATCTTTTCTCATTTTGTCTCATTTCTTCCCCTCACAAATGATTTAGTCCTTGAATCGTCACGAATGGTTTTGAATCCGCTACAGTGTTCATCACTAATCTCTTTATAGGTCTCAGATCTTTCTCTTCTGGTCTCTTTGTCTTAATCTGGGTCTAAGTCTTAAGTCTAATCGTCTCTTTCAGACGAAGTTTCCTTGAATCATCTCTAATGTTCAGACCATTATCTCTTGGCATCTTCACTTCATGTCTGGTGTCGCCTCTTCTCTTAACCCTCTGGGGCTCTTCGGTCATTTCTGACCCGAATATTTTTTTAAAGGGGTGGTAAAACACATTCTTTTGAAGGCTTGACTGTGTTTGTGGGGTGCACTGTAACATGTGTTCATGCTTCGTTTTAAAAAAAATTGCCTTATTTTTCATATATATTGACCTTTATTCTACACTGCTCTGTCCCTCCTTGTAAAACGGTCTGATGCTTTCCGGGTTGTATGAAGCCAGTCCCTCAAAAATACGCAGTGGGCTCTGATTGGTTAGCTGGCCCAGTGTGTTGTGATTCGCTAAACGCCTAGTGCACGTATGTTGGAAACGTCACGCCCCTTACCGGAGGCTGTGCTTTGGTCAGTGAAACAACGGCGTCAATAAAACCATACCAATCTGAGCCCGAATCAGACCCAGAACATTTGAGTGAAGATGATCGAGCAGAACCTGTTCAGTCCTCAAGAGTAAAGACTGCGGATCTATAGTGATCGCTACTGAATGGCACTTTAACTTTTGTATTTTTAGAACGATTACAGCCAAATATCTGTCGCAAGAACTAACGTTAACCCAAAACGAACACTAAGCACTGGCTTTAGTAAGTTAGCCAAATCACACACAGAACCATGTTTAGCATGCCTGTAGATAAACAATACATAAAAGCTCTAATCAAAGAATCATTTACACTAATGCCAGGTTCGCTGTTGAGATTTTAACGTTAATGTTTGTAACGTTAGGTGTTCGTCGGATAACGTTAAGTATGAATGAGCATTTAACAGACTGGTTTGCAGAACAGTGATTGTCATCTGTTTACTTCCTTGCTACAACCTATTACAGGAAAACACATCGATGAAAAATAAATCAGACTTACAGGTTGTGGCCCGTGAACAGCTTCTGTTTGTAAATCCAGCTTTCAGGACAAGCCGTTGTGCATATCCTGTATTGAACTCGCGAAGTTTGTGGAAGTTTGTGTTGTCCTCCGTGAAATGTGCAGCGCGCGCGTCGTGCATCCACGCACCGGCAGTGTTTTTTTCACGCAGCTGACGTTGTGCAAATCTGGCATTGAAATCGCGAAGACGGTGGATGTTTTCCTCTGTTAGATGTGCTGCAGGAGCCCTGCGCGCGCCTGATTCCCCGCTGACTCAAACACACGTGCATATAACATGCTGTATGTTAAACGCTCTGCAACGCACCCCCGTCCCTATGAAGGCTGAACAGAGCAAGTGCCCCAGACCTGCAATCCGGATGAATATAACAGCGTTTCCTCGGCATCGCGGCAACAACACTCCAGCCTACTAACCACAACAGCGCCGCGATACAAAATGGCCTCACACCCCCCTTATTTAATATTCTCGGAGGAGGGGTTTATGTAAATATTGAGCCTGGTGATGTCACCAACCCTGGAGGAATGTGTGTAGTCCCTACCGGCCGTTTGCTGTAGTTCTTAGAAACTGATTTCTTTAAAAGCAAATATCTCCCTTTGCTTTAAACTTTGAACGTTGTAACTTTGCAGATGTTGTTTATGCTCAAGCAGCAACATTACACGCTAGCTAAAGTTAGAATAGTGAAATCGTGGTTTACCACCCCTTTAAATAAAAAATGTTAAAAATCGTAGCTTCATCGGAATGGTCCGAAACTTGGTGACTTTATTGGTACTTGGTATATGAACACCCCAAAACATTGGGGACAGGATTTAAAAAGTCTAAGTGGTCGTAAAAAAAAAATAGTCACACTCAGGACCTTCGGGTCAAAAATGACCCCCATAGGAAATGAATGGGAAACTGGCAGAAATATGAAAATACTGATTGTAGATTGTATGCACAAAAAAAACAATTTCCCATTCATTTCCTATGGGGGTCATTTTTGACCAGAAGGTCCTGAGTGTGACAATTTTTTTTACGACCACTTAGACTTTTCAAATCCTGTCCCCATTGTTTGGGGTGTTCATATACCAAGTACCAATAAAGTCACCAAGTTTCGGACCATTCCGATGAAGCTAAGATTTAAAAAAAAAAATTA
>NC_137103.1:8457860-8465360 GCF_949357685.1 Gobio gobio
CTAAGCCGTCACTCAGATGTGTGTCCCTCAATCCTGCCTGTAGGGAAGGATCATGACGGTTGGGTTATCTTTGACATCTCGCTCGTTTCTCCCAGACAACAATGACAAGAAATGGAGAGCTAATGGGGACTTTTGCTTTAGGCTTCTGAGAAACAGCTACACTTCCTAAAGTTTCAGGAGCTCAGTGGTGTCTCAAACTGCACTTAGAGATTCAGCTTTCATTTATATACTATTATAGTATTTATTAGTATTTGAATATGCATTTTTTTGTTAATGTTTTTTTAGCAATTGTATCTGCTTTTAGTACTCCAACTACAAAACTGCTTCAGTTAGTTGCCACCCGACACTTTAATTATTATTATTATTATTATTATTAATAATTATTTCAGTTTTATTTATTTTGGTTACACCTGGTTTCAAGTGGTTATTGTAATAAGTGCTGAGTAACACTTTAGTTTAGAGTCCAATTCTCACTATTAACTAGATGCTTATTATCATGCATATTACTAGGATATTGTGTGTTTATTAGTACTTATAAAGCACATATTAATGCTTTATTCATCATTCATCCTACCAATACCTAAACTTAACAACTACCTTACTAACTATTAATAAGCAGTAATAGGAGTTTATTGAGGCAAAAGTCGTAGTTAATAGTGAGAATTGGACCCTAAACTAAAGTGTGACCATAATAATAATTAACAAAATATCCTTTAGGGTTTGATTTAGGTTTCATTGCTTGTAATTATGCATAATATACTGTTATTACTGTAGTACGTACATGACACTGTAAAATAAAGTGCTACCTGAATTTTTTTTTTGTTATAAGCTAAACCCGGAAATTACCCGGAACAATTTGTACCAGGAACTTTTTTTACAGGAACTTTTTTCCCACAGACCTGCTACTGTCTGCGTTTCCACTGCGTGAAGATTAGGCAAATTAGTCCGGAGACGTGGGATTGCGTGCGACTGCTCCTCCCAGTCAGAGACGGACAGGAATCATTTACTGTCTGCAACAATAACAAGTGGAGGAGATGCAAGCAGCGCTGCTTTTGCTGGTTATGTATTGGTTTACTAAAGATTTAATTAACAAAATGGCGGAAAAGAGACGAGCACTGACACTAAAGCATATTCTGAAAGCTCGTAAAGCTAGATTTAAAATAAGACAACGTATGTTATTATCAGCGATTACAGACTTTGACCATCAGACAGAAAGAGCAAGACTGATATTGACTGAACGCAGAACGAACCTCGCAAAAGACTTTTAAAAATGCCGGTTGAAATAAAAATGCTGCGTGAGCTCAACCAATCAGCATGTTCAGCACACAAGTCCCACCCCCGAAAGTTCCCGAACTTTGAAAAAGCACTGCCTCGTGAGCAGAGCCGTTCGGACGGGGAAACATTTACCCAGAACTTCATTTAGACCCCAAAACACACAGAGTACCAGCCCAGAGTTCCTATAGTTCCTGGGGAAAGTTCCTGCGGTGGAAACACGGCTTTAGTTATCAATAACAACCCTGCTTAGATTTGGCAATTTACCAAAGTCTGCAAAAGGTCAGATTAAAAATGTGATCTCAAACATTTCTCATCTATTTCTCCCAGAGACCAAAGGATCTGAGCTGTGCTGTTGACGCTCATTCTATAGTGTGGCAGGAGCTCCTACACTCTTGAGAATAAGGCCGAGGGTCCACCAAAGTGTTGTTATCCGGCTGAAAACACTAGGCCTCTGCTGAAAACATCTCGCTGTGGGCGCTTGAGAGCGTTTTGGCAGCGCAGTGTTTTTTCAGTTGAGACTCTTTGCTTGCTATGATACGGAATATCTGTGGAAGTGTTACTAGCATCTCATTTCACAGATGGTTTGTTTCTGTATTGATTCTATATAAAAATGCTGATACAATGTAAAGTATTTGCTCTGGCTCTTGTTTTAAATTATTTTGTTCTGTTATTATTCTGCTTGTTTCCATCTGTTGACGTTGTACACGCAGAATGTGGCGGTTGGTCTGTGTTGTATTTGTCCCGCCCCTCCTCCTCTGTGATTGGACGGCTGGGTGAAAAGTGACAGTGAGCGCTGCGTTTTACTCAAAGTTGAACATTCATCAACTCTCGGTGACCAGTTAAAAACGCAAGCGCTCATCGCTTGAGCAGGAAATACTCACTCAGTGCCTCAATACGCTCATGCCGTTCTAATAACGCGGAGCTCCCATTGAAAACAATTGAATACGCCAGCCAGCCACATGAAAAAACGCTTTGGTGGACACACGGCCTAAAGGGTCTAAAGGGGCTTTGGGTGGAAGTATCCGCTTTCTGGTGTGTTCGCACTGCAGGAATTGGGAATTATCTTAGGTTGTGTTCACACTTGTAGTTCGGTTCTCTTGGTTCTTTTGGTCCGGACTAAATAAAAAGAAAGTAATACATTTAGTCCTGGTTCGCCTGTTCACGCTGTCGTTTTTAAGACCGAACCTAAAAAACCCACACATATTTTGCATCCAAATAAATGCTGTGTTCTGGGATAGATGCGCTCATTGTATGTGCATATGTTGTTATTTTTACCAGCTGAGAACTTGTGAAGAGCTTATAAAATGTGTAAAGGAGTCAAAACAGCGGCAGGAATCATCCAGTTGCACACAAACACAGATCTGCTGTGAGGAGACTCTGAGTTTCTGACACAGAACCTGAACTGTAATGGGCAGCATGTCAGGTTCAATAAAGGAGGATTCAGTAGAGTGAAGAACAACAGTGTTTAATGGAATAAAGTCCAATAAGAGTAGCAGCAGTGGGTCAGAGGAATCGAGGCGCACTGAAGTCCGCTCTTGGCAGCGCAGGGACACGAATGGACAACCAGCCTTCCGTGAAACACAGGGAACCAGACGACCAGGAAGAGGTTTTTTTTTTTAGAGTCGCATCTTGTGACATCATGTCCTGTTTTTGGTTCGTTTTGGTCCGTGTTGTGTTCATATTTCAGTCTAACCGCACCAGAGTTGGTTTGGAAGCGATGCGAGACCCATCTTTTCTGGTCTCTGTGCGCTCCAGGGTTCAGATGCAGCGTTCACACTTATTCAACTGAACCGCACTAACAGAGCAATCGCACCAGGGTTCGTTTTAAACCAACCAAACATGCCAAGTGTGAACACACCCCTAGTTATAGTAATGCCTTTAGGGGGACTAAATGAGCTCTTCAGATTAGGATGTAACCCAGCACAATAGGATCTACCACTGGCACAAGTGTACGTTTATTGGCCGAATGCATACCAAATGAAACACCGGCATTTTTATAATGCTGTTTACATATACTCCACAAACATGGAAAACAGCGATAAGACATAAACATACAGAAAGCTAATGTCTGCATCTGTGGCGTTGTTCTTTTCTCAGCCTTGAGGAAATGTAGCACTGCAAGTTGTCATAGGAGATTTCATCTCTGAGCCCTCATTTTTGCTCTTTCAATCGCATAATCTACATTCCATCTCCGTTATCACGACAAAAACACAGCTCTGATCACACTGTCCTCCTTCTTCAGTTGTTGATGTTGAATGTCTTGCGTCACTTCAGAGTTCCTGCTGCCAGAGCGAAGGCAACCAGGAGAACGGCCGTCCTGGTGGCTATAGTTAATATAACTGTGTTCCTATAACTAAGCCCCTAAAAAGAGTTTTTTTCACAGTCCTAGTCCAAGTTCTAGGAACTTTGTTATAGGAACTAGAAAACATTCGCACCGCCAGTAGGATCACAGAAGCGATGTAAGCCACTCTTGCTGTTGTGACTTTTATTATGACGGCGCTGAGAACACCAGTGCCTGAGCTCACAGCGCTCACATTCTCCATCTTCATTAGATTACGATCTGTTTAACAGTCCTGTCTAATATGTAGAACTGTTATACAAAGTAGACAGTATATGAAAAATACGGTGTTTTCCATGTGGTTGATGTCCAGTGTCGCTAGCTTTCGCTTGGTCCCCTCAAAGTTGCGTTGGATTTTCTCCTTAGCATAAAGGTTGAGTGATCTATCACTGTTTTCAATGTTTGTAGTTAGTTTCTGGAGTAAATAAATAGGCTATAATATGTGTTTACACTGCTTTTTAGAGTTTATTTACACCAAGTGCAAATAGCGTACCTTGTTGGCAAGTGCTATTCACACTATCTTCGCCTAACAAGGCCTGGTTGGACCAAACAAGATTTTAAAAAAGACGTGTATGTTTCAGCATCTTCAGTGGTGTAGTCAGTAGAGCGTAATGCTTGAGGATCTCGGTTTTGACGTGATCGACCCGGGTTCGAATCCGCCTTTTGCAGAGCTCGCTCTTCTCCCTTTTCCCTTCACATATCACATCGGAAAGGCATTTACTTTCAATAAAAATTAAGAACATGTTCTAAAAATGGAAATAAAGTGCATAACAAAATGTTTATTAATAATAAAAGCATTTGTTGGTTAGGGGTCGGTGTAGGGAGGGCTTTTATCGTCCCATTAAAGGGATAGTTCACCCAAAAACGAAAATTTGATGTTTTTCTGCTTACCCCCAAGGCATCCAAGATGTAGGTGTCTTCGTTTCTTCAGTAGAAAACAAATGAAGATTTTTAACTCGAACCGTTGCTGTGTGTCACTCATGTAATGCTTGTCAATAGGGTCTAATTCTATTAAGGTAAAAAAAAACATGGACAGACAACTTCAAATTAAACCCCGCGGCTCGTGACGACACATTGATGTTTTAAGACACGAAACGATCGGTTTCTGAGAGAAGCCAAATTAGCAATTATTTCACCTCATATCAGACGAACGCTTTAGCTCTCCAGACTGCCATCACTTCCTGTCAGTGAGGTCAAATAGAAGCCGGGTCATAGATATATACATAGATTCCTCATTAGTGCCTGCGTAGATCGCTCGAATGAGGAATCTACGTATACATATCTTGGATGCCTTATGTGGCGTTCACACCGGACGCGATTCGCGCGAATAATTCACGCTGATCGCGCGAAGGTGGACGCTTGAACATTTTGAGTTTACTCGTTTCAATCGCGCGTGACATTCACTGCACAACAGACGCGAATTCGCGCCATGGGCGGGGCTTCCGCCAGCCGCTCGTCTCGTTGAGAAATGACTGACATGGGCTGTTTAAACGTCTTTTTTTTTTGTTAAAATCTACTGTTAATGTGTGACAAAACGTAGTTTTAAGACTTTTTCAGTTGATAATGTAGTTGTTTAAAGCTCAAATATGTGGTCTATTTATATAAAGAGTGCCTATTTGAACATTTTATCTGGCGTTTTCGGAGTTGTGAGCTCCAGAGGATCAGCAGCGCTCATCAAAGCCGGAGAGGGCAACCTTTCCTCGGCCAGTCCTTCTGCCGTCTGCCGCTGGCTCTGATGACTCTGTGGCGTCTCCAGCTATAATTCGTCTTGTAATGGCTGATCTTTGGTCTCATGGATCTATAATTTGTTCCCTGGCAAATCGTTTAGGCTGAGGGCAAAGATAAGTTTCATTACTTTATATTTTTAGGCTATAACTGTACGTTGCAGTTGTAACGTTAGCCTACTAGCACTGACTTTGAATGTTTGACTGAATTGTTTGCTTTATTTCATGTATAGCTTTACTTATACCTTTGTATTATTGATCATACATAAACTTGCATTTAACAAAAAGAGACTGGGTTGTGTTTCATGTCATTTAATGTTATCACAGGGATAATCATATTGTCTGAACCAGATATTAATATACAGATTTTCTCCTCATTGTTGTCACGACTAGAGCAAGCTCCTGATTGGTTAACGCGGCGCGAAATATCCGCCAAAGTTCAGATTTTTCAACTTGAGCGATTGCCATTTCTCGTCTCTGCATTGACTTAACATGTGTAAATCACTCGCGCGAATCGCGTCCGGTGTGAACGCACCATTAGGGGTAAGCAGAAAAACATCAAATTTTCGTTTTTGGGTGAACTATCCCTTTAAGTCGGCATCCAGAATAGACACTATATATATATATATATATATATATATATATATATATATATATATATATATATATATATATATATATATATATATATATATATATATATATATATATATATATATATATATATAATTTTAATAAATATAATCATTTACACTCTATGTTATTATTGCATCCTGTTAATGTACAACAATACTGAGGTGCAAATTGTATGTATCTGTCAAAATAAAGTATAAATAGCATCTAATTACTATTTACACATATTGCAAAGAACTGCTACTTTTACATGGAGTATATATCACTATTTCACTTAGTAAATATAATCTATCGCTAAGAAGATATGTTGTCACAGTGCAAATAGCCGCTGTTTTTTTAAAAATGGCGTGTGCTGGTGTTTCGTGTGCGTTCGGCCAATCAGCGTACACTTAAATCACTGTTAGTTCCTATAGTGATGGGTTAGACCCTACTCTGAAGTAGGAGCTCTTTTAGTCCCCCAAAAGAAGTTCCCAGTTCCTGCGGTGCGAACACACCAAAAAGCGGGAACTTCCTCCAACAGTTAGAGCTGTGAAAAGGTTCCTGCGGTGCGAAAGCCCCTATAGAAGAACCATTTTTGGATCCCCAAAGGTGATCAGTTCTTAAAACAACCATTGTTTTTCTTAGTATAAAGAGCATTTTAATAATCTAAATAAAGTTTTTATGGATGTTTAAGGTTCTTTATGGAACTATCAATGCCCATGAAGAACCTTTATTTTAAAGAGTGGGACAGTAGCAATGTTACATGAGCCGTATAGCTCAGAGATGAGCCTCTCAGGAGGAGGTGTTCCTGTGGGCGTCTGTCGTGGAATGTGTGTGTGTCTGTTGGGACACTGTCATTAGCGTGCAGGTGGATCCCATGAGCCTGTGTGACCGGGGGAAGGAATGTGAGTGTGTGTGTGTGTGTGTGGGAGGGGCGGTCTGTCTTCAGTCAGAGCGTGAGGTGAGGCTCGTGTCCAGTGTGTGAGAGTGTGTGTTTTGGAGAGAGCAGCGGCTGCTGGACATGCTGAGATCACAACTGCACATTCGACAGGACGCTTGTGGATGTGGAGTGTGTGTCTGACAGAAGGAGTTTGTAGCCATGCAGGGCAGGACGGGGAAAGCGCCCAAGAAAGAGCTGGTGATCGAGTCTCCTCAGCAGTTTAAATATGTTCCCGTGGTGGAGGAAGAGCAGGACGGCTCGGGTCCTCAGAGGAAGGTTAGTGCGCTCACATTGACTCCATCAGTCATTGCTTTCAATCAACTTTGCTGTTGCTGTTGGATGAGTCCGCGTTGTTTAAACAGTTTGATTGTCAATCAGACTCAGAGTTAATTTCATTTAATGTAGTTTGATGGTGGAGCAATCGTGTGGTACTTTGAGAGTCAGATGGACATCAGTCAGATTTATAGTTTCATTCGAATCAACTTTGATTTCTTGTATTCAGTCAGCTGTGATTAGTTTCAACCTTTTCAATCAGTTTTATGATGATCGGACTCAATTTTGTGAGCATCAGTGTTTGTGATATTTGAAGTGTAAGTTGAGTTAAAGCATAA
>NC_137103.1:8470360-8487860 GCF_949357685.1 Gobio gobio
GCGTCTGTAGAGAGACGTATAATATCTCTTTATGGCACTTTATGGGTCACCCCTTGGCTCATTTGATTGTGCTAATTCAGTTTGCATTGACTTTGTGAGCACCATCTCATAAGTTGTGTGTGTGTGTGTTTTCAGGTGAAGCCGCGTGTGGTGGAGCCGCTGGACTATGAGAGTGTGCTGGTGCAGAGGAAGACTCAGATCCTCAGTGATGGACTCAGGGACATGCTGCAGTTTCCTCTGGAGGATTTTCAGGTGATCAGTCTTTTAGCCTGCATACAATCTGAAGAGTGGTGGCTCACTTTACACACAACAGCAGGAATAATATACTGGGGAAAGGCCTGAATCTGCAAGACTAGTTCATACTGGTTTGTGCTGGTCTTTTCCGTGGGCTAATGTGTTCAACTGTTCGTCACACTTGTTAATCAAGAGCTGAAAGCTCTAGTGAGAGATGCAGACTTTATTCCTGCACTTGACAATCGGATGTAATGGAAGTGCTTGGGTGTTGCGATCTCAGATCCTGGGTTATCTCTGCTGGGAAATGGATCTGTGCTCTTTTGTAGCCCAGCTGATTAACCATCATGCTGTCAGACACCCAGAGGAACAGTTTTCTGTCTCATCGAGGGCTTCTCAGAGACATTTCTTCAGAACTGGCCCCTCATCGTGATGCTGTTATGTCCTCAGGGTTCAGATCATTCACAAGCATCACGTGCAAAAACCCAGAAGTTTTTATAAGCTATTGACCCAAAAAACAAGCGTTTAAGGACAAAAAAGTGGATACAGGCCATTGAGACAGAGCGCGGCATGTTATATTAAACTGAGAAGTACACACACTGGAGGGGAACATAATCAGCGACAGGAAATATAATATATAAAACTGACATTTGGATATTTGACTTAACAGTGACAACATATTTACTGCACACATACGCATACTGAGGCATACTGAGTGTCAGGATCCCAAAATTTACCCATTCTTCTGCTGAAGCGTCACGTTTTACTGCCTTTATCCACTTTTGTCTCCTTAAACGCTCGTTTTTTTGGGTCGACAGCTTATAAAAACTTATTTCTGTGTTTTTTAGCTTGTTTGCTGTACACTTTGTCACATATTAGCTTTTAGACATTGTTCTGTTTTTTGTTAGAAGTCCGAAATGACAATGAGGCAGCCTCACACAATGCAAAGTCAAAGGAGAGCGTTGGATTGTTTCCCCCCCGGTGTGGGCGTGGCCTAAATACGCTCTGTCTCTATGGCGGAATCTGCTGTGCCAGCCGGCCGAGGGTGTGATGTCATCAATAAGTGTGTGTTACTCAGGGGTGGTAAAAGTACTCAAATGTTATACTCAAGTAAAAGTATGTATACCTAAATAAAAAATGACTCCAGTGAAAGTAGAAAGTCCTCCATTCAAACATCACTTGAGTAAAAGTACAAAAGTATCCAATTTAAAACGTACTCAAGTACCCAAAGTAAAAAGTAAATATTCAAATTAACTGTAAATATCAATAATTAAGCAGATCAATTATTTTGGGAGTGATATGCAATGCTTTAATTGAACAAATGATAAGATTAGATACTGCAATTAAGAATTTGTTAGATTTGCAATCATAAGAGACAATGAAGCACCTTGAAGCAGTATAGGGGTTGAACTTAAAATAGACATGCTCCATAACATTAGCTGCATCAAACAGAAGATGTGCAAGAGACTATTAACTCATTTAAAATGAATTCAAAAGCCATAACCACAATGACATATTACTTAACAATGAGTTAATAGTGATGTGCCTCAACAAGTAAAGTCATCATGACATAATGAAACCTTTGCAAATCTTTATCGAATGATTCATTAAAGCAGACAACTGGAAGTTGAAATGCATGGCTTTGACTCATTGTGATAATTAACAGATTCATTTACATATTAGTTAATATAATATGTTATTAGGGAATTAATACATTGTCATATTTAATTAATAGAAATTCATGTATTACTTAATCTATTAATCATAGAATGTTCATTAGTTGCTGATGCAGTAATCATTAATAAATGATTTAGTTCTTCATGAGTCATACATTAACTCTTGATTATCTGTGCATTAGTTAAGCATTAATTAATGCATATTAGTGCACACGTATAGTAAAGTGCTACCGATGCTTTCATAGTAAATAGTGTGCCGCGAAAGAAACAAGTTTGGGAAACACTGAGCTAACGTTAGTGTGGCAAACCTAGTCAGCTTTTCCAAGTCTAGCCCCGACTGGATCATCCATGACCGATCGACAGCATGGAGGGAGACCAGCTTACTAGCTTGATTCTCTCCTGCAGCCACGGTTTTTTGTTGGTTTGGAAAGCAAGTGTAATAAATACTTGGAGTGGGCGTGGGGAAATGTATTGGAGTAAAAAGTAAACTTTGTCTTTAATATTGTAGTGGAGTGAGAGTGAAAGTAGATGCAAACAAAACATACTCAAGTAAAGTACAGATCCCCGAAAAAAATACTTAAGTAAAGTAACAAAGTATTTTTACTTCATTACTTACCACCACTGGTGTTACTATGGTAATCCAGGTCGAATGTTCATTGAAAAAGTCATCCCTTCCATCCCAAAAACACAAACACAGTTCTCTTGAGCTTGGCTAATGTCCGTCCTGTGTCGTGTCTTTTGAATAATGACGTGCTCTGAGCGCTCTCTTCTCCCCGTCATTAGTAGACACGCCCCTTACTGCTGATTGGCTATGAGTTTGTTTTGATACTCGATCCGAGACACTTTTCTAAAGCAGTTTTGAAATATCACTTACCCAACCTTTAAGTTCGTAACCACCATAGACACTGAGGGGGACAAGAGTCCATCCCCAATAACTAGAAATGGCCAATTGACCTATCGGTAAGCCCCGCCCCCCTTAGTTACTGTTGCTAACCCGGACAAACAAACGGAGTTGCTATATCTTACAATGTACAGCTGTCAGTGTGAAAACCTTTTCCCAAGATGTTTTTGGACACAGATTGTAGCGTATACCCCGTCTGAATGATGGCCAAACTTTACTGATGGTTTATCAAGTTTATTACATCGTTTTTCACTCCAAAAAATCACTGTAAGAGCTGAACAAACAAACAAAGCATAAGAAGTGCGCATTAACATTTCATTCACAACTCTCTCTCTCTCCGTTTACCATTAACATACACAGCAAATTACACAAAAACACTCACCGTAAACAAACATATACACAGACCGTATGCCTTTTCGAGGGTGCAGTTAATAACTGGTGAACTTTGTATCTGCAAAACAACTCCGATAAACTGCGTGCGAGCTCTTCCTTTCACTAGCCGGAGACTATAATACCCGTCAAAATAGGAGTCCTCCTCATAAGACAGATTATGCAGACCTTTAAACATATCTAAACTCTCAGAAATAAAATGGGAATAAAATAAATATGGTGAGAGATTACTTTGGAAGCGACTGTTTGCAGACGGGAGAAGCCTCTTGTTAGGATCGCAGATGATAACATCCAGGATCAACACTGTTCATGTTATGTAAGATTACATAAATTCACATTTAATCAGTTTAATATGGAGAGATGCACTGAAATGTAGACCTTCGTGTTTCTGAGCTACACCGTTGCATGAGAACAGTTAGTTATAGTTAGTCAGTTTGTACGTTAGCAGGGAATTACTAACTTTAATAATAACTTAACGAGAGTTTGACAACCAGAAAATCCTCTCAGGATCCCTGGAGTCAGTGTTACAGTACCTCAGGCACAACGTTTACCATTTTGTAGCATAAACACCATCAAACCGATGAGAGCTTCGGATTTTCCAATGTTTCTCTATGGCGCTGAAACCTAGAGATGTCCGAATTCCGGTCCCAGCGCAACTGATACTCAACTGCCATTGGCTCATCGGCGTTCGAAGGGAGGGGCTTACCGATAGGTCAATTGGTCAGCATCTAACAACCCTCATCGATGTCAAAACAATTGAGATGCCCAATCACTGTCACCAATCAATGTTGTCACTGTCATGTGATCTACCAGTATCAGTTCTGTCGCTTCACTTCCATTCTCAAATCCTCTCTCGTGGCCTCATGGGATAGTAAAGAGTCCATCGACTGCACACTTCAGAATCCCGGATGGAAGTAGTAGGTCATCCGGGGACTTTTTGACTACTATCTTTTGAATACTATATACTAGGACTGCCCCCTAACAGTCGACGACAAGACACTTGGCCCCGTTTACACTGCATGGTTGAAGTGACCCAATTCCGATTTTTCCCTCTCATGTTCCCTCTCATGTTCCCTCTCATGTCGGATATGACATGTGAACGTGTAAGCAGGAAAAAAACGCATGAATTCCATTATCTTGAGATCGGATTCAGGCCTCACTCATGTGTGGTAATAATCTGATATGATTCGGATACGTGCATTTTGCCATGTAAGCGGTCAAATCCGATAATCCCCAGTAAATACGAGTCGTACGTCATTGAAAAGAGACGAATGATGTCAACTCAGGTGGACACGAACTGCGATCACATGACACTAATGGAAGACGAAGGCAATGTTTTGCTGACCTTTAAAACATTGAATAATAATTTTGTCTGCATCCATTGCGTTCATTCATATGGCCCCGTTTTACTTCCTTTTCCGGGTCAGAAAGTCTTGGGCTGCTTCGCCAGTGTATAGTGTAAATGCAAATATCAGATACGGGTCGCTTTTAAAAGATGATGTAAGCGGGTCGTCAAAAAAATGGATATAGTCACCAAATCGGAATTGTGCATCAAGACCTGCAGTGTAAATGCGGCCTTGGTCAACCAAATTTTAATTGATCGGTTGGTCACAGAAAAAAAAAAAAAACTCCACAGGAAGCATCAAAGTAATAATTAATAATTCATTACATTTATATAGAGCTATTTTAGGCACTCAACGCACTTTACATGGAAGGGGGAATCTCCTCAACCACCACCAAAGTGCAGCACCACCTGGATGATGCGACGGCAGCCATATTGCACCAGAACGCCCACCACACACACCAGCTGATGGTGGAGAGGAGACAGAGTCATGAAGCCAATCAGGATATGGGGATGATTAGGAGGCCATGATGGACTGAGGCCAATGGGCCTGGGTCTGGGATTTTTAATGTCAGGACCTCAGTTTAACGTCTCATCTGAACGACGGCACACAGTCCATAGCGGACAGATCGTTAACACGGCTGGTTCATGTGGTAATTATGTCGGGCAGGAAATCCAAATGTTCACCTATCGCTCATCAACCTCGAACATGGCTTATCATTTGAAACGTAAGTAGTAGCCTAACGTTGGCCACTTTACATGGCCACTCACTCTAATGTTAACCTTTTATTAGCCACATATCATGATATATAGTGTGTTTGTGTGGAGTGTGGAAGTTAAATTAGTACCGCACTTACTGCATGACATCTGTAACTTAACATGCACTACTCCATATACTGCGAGTCAGCATCGTCAACTTCATCTTTACAGCCAAAGCTGACTCAGAAAACACTAGTATTAGCATTTTCTGTGCTGTTGGGTAAGTGATGATGGGTTGATTCATATAGCATGACTATGGACATCAGAAACAGTGAGTGCTCTAGAGGATTTCATTTAACATAGATGTAGTACTGGACTTCTCTCTGTGTGCAGCTGTGAGGGTCGGACAGCTGTTGCGCTCGCTTATTGTGACAGCCTTGAAGCCATGACTCCAGCTGTACTGTGTGATCAGAGGAACAACACCAGACACCGCCAGAGAAAGAGGTCAGGATCTCTGTGGAATGTGTCGTTGTGTTGGGGTGGTCATGGATCAGGATGGACAGAGCCTAGAGTCATGAGATCTGGTCGCTGAGCACAGGTTGAAGTTTTTTAAGTTACTTCCTGCCCATTTTAAAGTATGAAATGGAAGTTGCGCTAGTCTTTTTGTCCATATTATGAAGTATATCCAAGTGAAGCCGCCTCTGGAACAAAAGCAAATGTAGGGCTTGATTTTGTCTGTGGGGAATTGATTGGATGGTTGCAGGTTGCCCCGCCCTCGTCATCAGAGAAGAGAAGAGATGTTGCTGAAAGAGGGAGGGGAAGTTATCTATCTAGCACAGATAAATCATTTATTGTAAATATTGCAATATTTCATAAAAACAAGAATTGTCCATTTTGATTTCACGTGTTGGTGCTGATGCCCTGCGTTATAAGCAAACGTTTCATTATGGTTCACTGTTCGTTTTATCATACCACACATTTCATTACGGCTATTTTAGAGGCGTGTCTAGCGATCTCTTTCCACAGACTCTTTTGAGTGACTTTCAGAACTTTTCAAATTAAAAGCTCTCAATTCATCCCAAAATAAACACGTATGTTTTGAAGGCAAAATCACTAATGAGAAATTGATTATGCGCAACTGTTGTAATCTCTCCGATTCACACCACCCGCTCTAAGTGGTGCGCGAACCCGGGTCTTACCGCATGGAAATAGGACGCTCTAACAAGGAGGCTAACGTCTGCGACCTCTGACATTACTCAGTGAGATTTACCTTCACAGCTCTCACTAGCCTCCGTTACACTATCATTAGAGATCTATTTCAGCACCAGCCGCTATCAAAAAATAATCTGACCACTGCCATATATTATAGAATTAAAACACTTTATACTCAAATGTCAAAACATTTACTCAAATCAATGAACAGCATTAATAAAGCCCCAGTCTTGCAGATCATTAACTAAAAAAAGGTGGTTTAGGGTTTAGTTACCCTTTAAGGATGGGCTTTAATGACTATACTAATCAGGCCTGTAAAATATGGCTGTTTTCAGGTCACCTGGCCCTGCTTTCTTTGGGGGCAAGACACACTTTGGTGTTCAAAAACACATAGACAATCACAATGGAGGGGAAGAAAATTAGGGCTGCATTAATCATATTTCAATCATGATCACAATTTCTGCATAATCGTCAGTGCTATTTGTCCATAGTTTTTTTTTAATCCAGATTTATTTATTTTTTTGACATTTCTGATCTTCATTGCGATATTCTGCTCAAATGAAAGTGTAACACAGCCAGTCAGTGTTCCTTCACGAGCCGCTTGTGCTGTTTGCCTGTTTACAAAATCTGCAACTTCTCAGTGACGAACTGTAATAAATCCAAACATGATTATAGACTATACTTTTTGTGAATGTAGTCGCTGAATAATTGAATTGCCTCTGTGCTAAAATACAGTCTTTTTTTGTTGTTTTTGTTTTTTGTAATTTTACTGTGTAAGCTTTTGAGAGCTTTGTAAGGTTTTACCAGTTCGTAATGTAGTGTCTATATATACAAATCAGGAAAGTAGATTAGGTCAAATAAAGGCTGCTTATAAGTTGATGATCTCTACATTTGTACATTTCTGAGTAAAATAGTTGTGATTATCAGTTTAACCATTATCGTCAAGCCCTAAACAGAATGCAGGTGTTTTTTAAAAGTTGAAATGTTTTCAGTTTGACAGACGCCATCTTAAAAACACAACCCTCTTAGTAAGATGTTGAAGGCGTGATCGTGATGCAACAGTCAAAGAGGTCTGTCTGTGCCTCTGTCTCTAGAGATACTAAAAAAAAAACATGACAATCATGACCCATTCTTATCCCAATATAATGATAATACAAAGATTTACCAGGTCTAAGAAAAAATTCCATCCAAAGTCGATTTTTTCCCCTTTATCTAGTTAAAGTTGAATACTGGGATTCCCAAAGGAATGTAAAATTATGTAATTAATTGCTATAAGATAATTACTGTCACTGTGTCGCTGTGGCCAAATATTTTGACAGTGACACAGTGGCAAAGTTTGCTACTCAAAAACCCAAATTTCACTGTTTTTGGCCTTGCCACAACATGACCAGCAAACATAATTTTACTAGTCATATCATCAGCACATGGGAAAGTGTGAACAAGCTAGTCAGGTAAAATAATTCTGATTGGAATAAGGCTGATTGCTAAAAGGAGGGAAGAGGTGTGTCCAATCATTGTGTTAGCAATGATTCCCTCCAAAGAAAGATCATCGCTTTGTATCAAAATGGCCTCACAGGCAAGGAAATTGCTTTATTTACCAGATCATCAAGAGGTTGAGCCGCAGTGAAGAAGGCTTCAGGACGTCCCAGCGTGTAGAGCGAGGAGTCGTCTACGGTGCAGAGCTGCTCAATATTGTCAGTAGGTGTGTGTGATGGATCTGCACACACAGTTAGGACAAGACTTTTGGCCAACGACCTGGTGTCAAGAAAGGCACCAAAGAAGCCACTTCTATCCAAGAACAACATCAAGCACAGACTGAAAATCTGCAGGAAGTACAAGGATTGGACAGCAGAAGACTGATGAAGCCCCCTTCTGATTGTTTGGGACATCTGGAAAATGGTTTGTTCCCGAGAAGAAAGGTGAACGCCGTTGTGTCGTGCCAACAGTGAAGCTTCCTGAGACCGTCCATGAGTGCGCTCGCTTTTTGGCTCTTTAAAATTTCAACATATTTAAATCCATCAAGTCCTTTTACATATCCTATTCTTTAGATGTTTTGTTCCATATCTGTCAATTCTTGTTTCTTGTTCATCCGCAGACTAGCATGTTTACCATCTTTAAATGTCTGTTGTGACATGACATCAAACGTGCCCATTCCCTTGTGTCCACTTCTGAGCTCGCCTTGAACCTGTGACCTTATCTTACCAATCCAGGTCTTTAAGCTCCGCCTGAATCTCCATGAGCTCTTCACTGTCACACTGATGGCCTGCAGTTGAGTGTGTGTGCGGCTCCTCGATGACTCCGCCAGTGTTCGTCCTCTTCTCACCCCCTGTGATTAGCATCTCTCCAGGAGGAAGTGAGGGCTTCAGGAGAGGAAGTTCGGGAACAGGAGGGCTCTATTGTGTGTTTTTTCTTTGGAATGCTATTAACGCTATTTTCCGCCGTTTCTGAGACCCACTGACCCTGATGACGTGGAGAAGCACTTTACTGCTAAATATAAAACATCAATAGCATTAGTGAGAATCATTCATAGATTTCATCTCCGATCTCAGTGGACCCTCAACCCTTGTTAAGGGCAGATGCCATGTTTCATTTGGCATGAATGAAAATGAAGGGACAATGAAAAATCAGTCAAGGACAAAACATGGTGAATTTGTTTCTCACCTGCCGATGCATCTCGAACAAGCCTTCCATCCACAATGGCGAACGTTGCTAGCCTGACAAGCCAGACCCACATCAAGATGTTGGGTCTGGGAACACGCCATTGGCAGGGCTCAATCCGAGGGGCGGGATAAACGGTTGTCTTTCAAATTCCCTCGGCACGCAATAGGATAGCGATACAACCAACCAAAGCGCTATCAAGTAAAACTTATGTACCCTTTAATTCTTGCTTTCCTTTAAATAACATACAAATGCCTACACCTACACCTACGCATACACATCTACATATATACATACATACACACATACATATTTATACCCCTATATCCACATATACATACACATAACACATACCTACACATATACATACATACATACATACTTCAGTGACCACTAACAAGTATTTCAAATCATAACAGAAGAGCGCTCCTATTTTCCTACAGTACTTCTTGATACTTCTTAAAAATCTTTTCTGTATACATTTTTTAAAGAGGAATATGTTAGGGCATTGCTTTAAGTTTTCATCTAGTTTATTCCACAATTTAACTCCGCAAATTGATAAATATAATCTTTCCCTTGTTGTTCTAAATCTATTAGTCTTAAAGTTGTACCCTCCCTCCCTCTCAAAGAACATATTTTGTATATTCCCGGGCAATCACCTATTTCTTACTTTGAACATGAATACTGCAATTTGATATTCAATTTGATCGTAGTATTTTAATAATAACGACTTCAGTGCCGTTCTTTGTTAGCAGGGAATTCACACAGAACTGTCCCAACTCTGTCGTCATTATGTTAAGCCCGCCCACCGACTCTATACACGATGTGATTGGCCTGACCAGAGTTTGGTTTTTCAAGCTCGCAAGCCAACAAAGAGTTGCTAGACGACCCTGGCTGAAAATTACATTTGCTGCCGCTAGAGTGCGTCTAGATTTCTAGGCTAGAACGTTGCGTTACTTTTAATGCTCATGGCTTTGCGATCCTACATCGGCATCAAATCAGCGAATCCAACTTATTCGTGGAAATCACTGTGATTTGTATAGATGGAGATTACAATCGAACAGCTATTAGCTCGATTAGCTGCTATTTCAAAAATGCTGGTCACAAGTTTGTGTTGGTCTGGTTGGTCACGGTAACCCCAGCCCCTGACGCAAGCGGTTCTTACTTCTAGACCAGCAGTGTTTTGGTGCTGCTTAAGAACCATTTTTCCTGGTTCAGAGCTGGTGCTTTTGTGTCGAAAACCAAAGAACCGATTTGAAACTAGGCTCTGGCTCCGAACCAGCACTGAAACTGCCTTGGTGGAAAAGGAGTATTTAATACCTGGAGGAAGCTTTCCGATTGCATTCTCATTTATCTCAATCACATTTGCTTGAATTGTTTTGTCAGGGCACACACATTTTTTAATGACTGTCAATAGGAGAGAGTCTAATGGTGTCATTACCAGATCTACAAACAGGGGCTCAATGAGTCATGATGACCAGCCAAAGCTCCCTCAGGCTCCTATTGGCAGAAAGGATGGAGACTATCTGTCCATAAGAAGTGAACCTGGCCGTTTGAGTCCTGCTGATCTGGCAGACATGAGTCAGGCCGGGGAGTTTTGCTGTGAAGCTGTGGTCGAGCTGTGTTTGTCCAGCTGTAATGTTTCTCTCATGAGAAAACTCTCCCTGCGTTGTATGGAAACTGCATTCTCTTGGGGCTTTTTTGTTTGGTTTTTTAACTGTGCAAAAAATCAAAAATTAAATATGTGATTTTTGTTTATGTGTTTGATTTATGTCTTGGTTGAATAAGATTAATTAAAGGTATATTTCACCCAAAAATGAAAACAGAGTGTCTATTTACTCCACGTGATGCTGCTGATGCTGCATTCACACCAAACTCCAACTGATGCTGCATTCACACCAAACGCGAATTTAGCGTCAAATTCACGTCTATCGCGTCTAGTTGGACGCTTGAACATTTTGAATCGACCGTTTGAAGCGAAATAGATGCACGTTTGAGAGGTGCACCCAGTTTGGCGAGTTTCACCACTTGCTCTAGGAGCTGCGCCTGGATGACGGCCGCTTTCAGCGGTACTTCCGCCTATCCCTGCACGCGTACATTAGGTGAAATCACGTCCACCAGCTAAATGCGTCTATCGCGCCGCAGGACCTCCAGATGGCGTCAACATGTCTTTACATTGACTTAACATGGAAACCACTCGCTCCAGATGCTCAATTCGCATTGGGTGTGAACGCAGCATAACAATGCCTGTTTGGCAAAAACAAGATTATAACAGGCACATATTTCAACGTTTTCAGTGGCGTAGTCAGTAAAGCGTAAAGCCCCGTTCACACCGCCAGCGCCAGAGATTCATGTCGCTAGCGGGCGTTCCCACTACGGGTTGCCTATAAACGTCATTAGCAGATCACCTTCCTCCTTCCATGCATCATTTTTTTTAAATGCGTCTCTGTATGTAAACCGAGACGTATCGTAAAGAACAGGGAAATTGCTAACAGCTAAAATCAACTTCTTCTCCATCTTGACACGACGCCGCAGTAGCTGTACAGCAGACGGATCACGTGCACTCCACTGACTTCACTCCTATTGGTTGTGGCTCACGAAAATCGCTTCTCATTTGCATAAAGTTGAAATTTCTGAACTTTTGTCGCGTGTCTCGCGTCGCTTGATACGCCAACAGTCACTGTCGCCAGAAGTCGCCAGCGCTCCATTGAAATGAATGGGATTGTGTCGCTGCGTGTTGCTGGCAGTGTGAACGGGGCTTAAGGCTTGAAGATCAAAGTTTTGACGCGATCGACCCGGGTTTGAATCCGCTTTTTGCAGAGCTCGCTCTTCTCCCTTTTCCCATCACTGCGGAAAGGCATTTACTTTCAATAAAAATTCAGAAAATGTTCTAAAAATGGAAATAAATTGCCTAACGAAATGTTTAATAATAATAAAATTATTTATTGGGTAGGGTTAGGGATGTAGGGAGGGCTTTTATCATCCCATTAAGGCGGCATCCATTTAATAATTTTAATAAATATAATAATTTACACTCTGTTATTATTGCACCCTGTCAATGTACAACAGTACTGAGGTGCAAATAGTATGTATATGTCAAAATAAAGTATAAATTGCATCTAATTACTATTTACACATATTGCAAAGAACTGCTTTTACATGGTGTAAATAGAATATATCATTATTTTCACTTGGTAAATCATATAAAGCTATTTTTAAAGCATCTACAGCTATTTGCACTTAGTGTAAATAGCCACTGCCAAATGAAAATGCCCCTTGTTGTTCCAAACCTGTATGATTTTCTTTTTTCTGTGGAACATAAAAGAAGAGCATTTTAAAAACTTTTTGGTGGTTGTCGGATCAGATGCCAGTTTTTGTTGAGATGTGCTTAAATTAGTGATGTGATTGTAACGCAGTGTTTGTCTTCTGCAGGTCTGTTCACTGTCACGACAGATCCGGACGCTCTGCCCCTCGATACCAGCACACGCGCTGAGAGACGCCCAGAATCTGTTTGTGCAAGAGGTGAAACACACTTTCTATGAATCCACAACTTCACTCTCTCACATTTTACCTTCTCAGTCACAGTCTGTGTGTGTGTGTGTGTGTGTGTGTGTGTGTGTACTTGTACAACTATCTTTGCGGGAACTAGTTTGAGATTTAGACCGTCAGTGAGTAAAGTGAGGACATTTTGGCCACTTTTCTAGATGTACAAGAATGTGTGTGTGAAGAGCACAGCACCTATTGTTCTTTAACAGTATTTGAGCGTTTGACACACATACTCACTGCACTCAGAGGATTTCCTCTGATGTTTATAGAGAAGACTTTGTCCGAGATTGACCTTGATTTCACGTAACACACTCGCTCCTAGTTGAGAGGAGAATAGAGCTCTATTGTTCTACAGATATTTCCACTTCTCTATTAGACTGACTGCCAGATAGGTATAAACTCATGGGATACTCCCGAACTCTTTCAGTACAGACACACACACACACACACACACACACTTCAATGATACTGGCAGACACATGGCTGTTCTCCAGTAGAATATATTGAACAGATGGTTTAATGCGAGATTTCTAAACCTAGTGATCTTTCTCTCTGTCTGCTGTTTATGTGAGAAGCTACCTTCAAAAGAGATGATATTAAAAGTAGGGCTGTCAAAAGATTAATCGCGATTAATCGCATCCAAAATAAGAGTTTGTGTTTACATAATATATGTGTGTGTACTCTGTTAATTATTATTTATATATAAATACACACACAAGCATGTATATATTTAAGAAAAAAATGTATATTTATATATATTATAGATTATATAAATGTATATACAGTATTTACATGCAAATATTTCTTAAATATATACATGAATGTGTGTGTATTTATGTATAAATAATAATTAACTGAGTACACACACATATTATGTAAACACAAACTTTTATTTTGGATGCGATTAATCGCGATTAATCTTTTGATTAATTAAAATACATTTATAATCAACATTTCACTCAAAACCTTGCAACATAATAACACTGTAACTAGAGCTAATCACCTTAACTTGACACTTCAAATAAAGATTGTATCGATTACATCGTTACACCAGTAGGTGGCGACATGTGACTGTTGACAATGTGTTTGTCACTGAATCATTCATTCAAGAGATTCGTTCAGAAATCTGATTCAAGTCTTTATGATTCATTCACTATTTGAAAAAAAAAATGTATTCAAACAGTGTTAATTTTCGTCCACAACCTTTTTTTACTGACGAAAATGAGACAATAACGAAACAAAAAACTGTTTTGGATGATGAAAATCTATTGTCATTTTCACCAACGAATAAAAACGAGAGGAAAATGTTAGGGAGGGATGATTAGGGTTGAGATCGGGTCCGAACTGATAATAGATGAGCACATTTGAATTGTAACGTGCAGATCTAACGGTGGGAAAACACTGCGCTGTTGAGCTTCTACAGGCTCAATCAATCAATAACACACATTTATGACAGGTTATTGTTTATGAACTAATGCTGAGGAATAATGACTGTTTACTTTACGATGTTTATGTTTAGACGGTTCTAACTGCATATTTTACCTCCCTCATCTGAACTTGAATGAGCCGGCGCATGCATTTCAAAATAAGAGTCCCGGTGTATTTCCAGCTTGTTTATAATTAAAAGTCACGCATTATATATACGTTTTTGATTACACAATAAACTATTTAATTTAATTCCCATTTAATTCATAGTCAGGAGGAAAGACTAAGAACAGTATTTGACACATTATTCAATAAAGTATCAGGGTTATAATAGTTCACTAAAACCATAAAAAAAATCATCAGTACTTGAAATTAAATCAGTGTTAATTGAAATTAAAAAGCTTAGTTATTTGAAGCTTTAGCTTAAAGGGATAGTTCACCCAAAAACGAAATGTTTATGTTTATCTGCTCACCCCCAGGGCATCCAAGATGTAGGTGTGTTTGTTTTTTCAGAAGAACACAAATGAAGATTTTTAACTCAACCGTTGCAGTGTGATGGTCGTATAATGATGTCAATGGGGATATTTTAGAGTATGAGAGCAATGAGAGTAAAAACACACAGACATACGAATCCTTATTAAACTCTGCGGCTCGTGGCGACACATTGATGTCTTAAAGGTCCCATGGCATGACATTTTCATTTTATGAGGTTTTTCAACATTAATATGAGTTCCCCTAGCCTGAATATTGTCCCCAAGTGGCTAGAAATGTTGATCGGTGTAAACCCGAGTTCTGGCTGTCTTTCTCTGCCTTTGAGAAAATGACAGGCCAGACGAGCCAATCCTGAAGTCTCCTGTTATGAAGTCAAAACAAGAACGGTTCCCTCCCTTTCCTCCACCCAGAGAATCTGGCACGGCCATGCAAACGCTCGAGAGATCATGGCTTGTGAACGAGTGAATGCTGGCAGTTTCTCAGTGTTTGGATGTACAAATGAAAACAGAAGTCTTTTTTCAGTTCCTTCTGATCTGTGATCAGTGATTTCTGATGTGTAGCTAATTTTTTATTATTCGTGCACACGCAGCGGCTTCTCTCTCTCCAGACAGAACGGTGTTTTCGTGTTTTCTATCTTGTGAGTCAGTGTTTTTGTACGTCCTCGTCGCGTCTATCTGTTCTACAATGTGCATACAGTCAGGAGTTTCTGCTCAACATGGCAGAGTAACATCTTTAGAGATAAACCTCACGCACGCCGAAGCTCGGCCTTCAACATCAGGGAGCCAAACGCGGGTGAGATTAAGCAGAAGGGGGTAAGCATGAGGGTATCCGGGCTAGCCAGCCTAGCCCCACAATAAACTGGATTACATTCGATTACTGCTGTTGTATCTTTGTTTGCGCTGTGTACTCAATGCGCGTCACTGACGCTTTTCATATGATAGGAACATATCTAAAAATAATGGTATTATCAACACTTACTCGTAACTCGTTCATCTCGACAGCTGTAATGGTACTTTGCATGTGTTACAAAGTTGGTAATAATGATGAAGACGGACTCGGCGTGACTGGGACTCGTGTTTATTCAGAACTCTCAGATACAAACACAATAAACTCGCGCTGACTGACAGCGCTCTCATAACTCAGTAGTTACTATAAATAACTTTGTTAGCAATCGCTTCGTCTCCGTGATGTCCGGTTCGCGAACGAATCATTCTTTTGAACCGGTTCTTTTTAGTGAACCGAATCAGTTCACCAAATCGGACTGAATCGTTCGAAACGGTTCGCGTCTCCAGTCAGCGCTGATCCATAATTTACTAAAGTTACTAACTTTCTGACATGAGAGACAGCCCCTCCGACTAGAAATAAACTAATAACCTGAAGTATATTCTAGTAACTACAACAGTTCATCCTGAACTGAGACATGCTGAGAGAACTGATGAGAAGTGAACTCAGGTCCGTCTCTCTGGCAGCAGCTCGTGCCTCGTAGACCTCGTTAAACCACGCTCCTCCGCTCATTTCAAATGCAAAGATATCAGCCAATCACAACAGTGGGCGTTTTTACTGAAGTCTCACAGCAGACACGCCTCTTGAAACAGGGCATTCAGCCACAGGGCAAACATCAGTATTGAAAAAATGCCTTTTATTTCTAAATTATGATATTTTATGATGTAAAAATCATACTAACAATATAAGTACACCTCAGGAAACATTATAAAATAATAGAAAAATGCCATGCCATGGGACCTTTAAGACACAAAATGATCGGTTTCTGCGAGAAACCCGACAGTATTTATGTTATTTTTTTACCTCTTATGAGACGAATGTCATCTAGTTTTCCCAGCGCCATAACTTCCTGCGTATAAGGTCAAAATACTGGCGTGATCAAAGATATATATACGTAGATGCCTCTTTCCACCGATCCGTGCAGGGTCTAATGAGGAATCTATGCATATATCTATGATCGTGCTGGTATTTTGCATGTATTTTGACCTTATTCGCTGGAAGTGATTGCGCGTGGACGGCTGATGCAGAGCCATAGAAAAAAATGAAATAAAGTTTTAAATATGGATATTTTTCTTACACAAACGCATCGATTCGCTTCAGAAGGCCTTTATTAACACCCAGAGCCGTGTGGAGCAGTTATATGACGGACAGATGCACTTTTTATGGACTTTAAAAACAGAGCAACTATTACTGCTATTATAAAGCTTGGATTAGCCAGAACATTTTTAATATAACTCATATTTTATTCGTCTGAAAGAAGAATGCCATATACACCTCGGATGACTTGAGGGTGAGTAAATCATGGGGTCATTTTCATTTTTGGGTGAACTAGCCCTTTAACCTGATATAGTAACTAAAACAGAAATGCTATAAAAACTATATAGATGTTTAACAAAAAGAAAAAGAACGTTAATTGAGCTCTTTCATGTATTTTTGCGCTTGAACAGTCAAAAACACAATTATGTCAGAATGTCAGTTTTAACATGTATTCAGTAACAGTTATGAAATGCTTAAATACTCAATTAATGCACTGCAATTGAACTCATTCGATTTTACTCGACTAAAACTAAAAACTATTCAGGTGACTAAAATATGACTAAAACTAAATTAGCTGTGAAAATGAACACTGCATTCAAATGAATGATATATTTTTGATGGACTGCAGCAATTATCATGCATGTTATTTAGTTTAGTTCAGAATCATAGGAGAATCGTGATCTCTGTTTGATTCTCAGTGTATCCAGAATCATGCCGCTCTACTGGAACAGTTTATTGAACCTTAAGACAAAATCATTTAAAAAGTCCAAAAAGGCTTGCATATGTGTTTTGTTGCGCATCATATTTGATACATCAGGCTTTTATGGCTCATATAGTCTGATACAGTGAGAATATGGAGGCTCAAACTGAGCAAACAGATGCAGTTTA
>NC_137103.1:8492860-8517860 GCF_949357685.1 Gobio gobio
AGGCCTAGTCTCTATTTTAACCTGAAATACTGCAATAAAAAAAAATAAAAAAAAAATTGTATAATTTTCAATGGCAAAAATAGACCATAATTATTGCATAAATATTCAAAAATACCATCAAATCATCTCAAAATGCAAAATTAAAAAGAAAAAATATTATTGAAGAAAAATACATTGCATTGGTTTTACTGGGGTGGAGGAAGTTTAATTTTTAGGTGTTCGGTCACTTATGACCGGGAAGACGACCAATGCAACCCCTAAACCAAGAGCAGCAGAGGGTTAAATTAAATCAGTTTGCATGTCTCCTTGCAACCCTTTTTTTGACACATGTTCACTGTGCCTGTAAAGTGTTGCATTAATGCGCTCCTCAGTGTGTTAACTTTGGGGATAAAGAAGGCATCAAGCCGGGAGACGTGCTGTGAAGCTCACCTCCAGTCCTTCTGCTTTGCACTAAAGGCGTGTCATTTAATTATAGGCCATAGTTTTGAGGATGAAGTCAGTTCGCCTGTATTGGGATGAACTAACACTTTATCAAATTCCATCTTGATACCACAGACCCCTTAGTCTCGCACTGAAATACTTGGCATTTTTGTAAGAGATCCATCCCAAACTCCTCTTGCTCAAGGGATTGTGGGCCGCTTTACCCCAACATATCATTTGGGCTTTTCCTTGCAGTAAACATGCTGTGATATGAGATGCACTGATGCTAATGTCACACACACTTTGTGATGATGTGTAAGTTGTACTGCAGTAAGGCTCTGTGAGTGGATCCAGGTTTTCCCAGAATGTACATGACCTGACATAATCCCTCTGGCTCGTCCTTCCCATAATCCTCCTTGCCATGAACGCAGCCCACGTATTTAATTCTGCTAATCAGCTTCCCGCTCGAGTTTGAGTCACGTTTCTTATTTGATCTCCAGTGTGTGCAGGACCACAGACTGATATATACCTCAGGTCGTGGGTTTGAGGAATCCAATGTAATTGTGCCGAGTTTTGGCCTCAACTCTTCCTGTCGGCCTCATGTGTCTAATCTGATTGCTGACTGATTTCTTGTGTTTATAGAACGTTTGTGTGATGATGAGTGTGTTTTGGCATTGCAGTAATCACACAGCCAATCGCTGATGGCCATCAAACGGCACAGCCAATCATAACAGCTCGCCACAGCCCTTCAAAACATTTATTAGTGATGTTAGCGTTCATGATTACTAGAGCTCATATTTAAAATAATATAAACAAATCCTTAACCACGAGAATTAAATGAACAGTTCCACAGACTTACATTGAAGGAAGGACTCGAGCCTTATCTAGAAACCAGGGGCCGTTTGCTCCAGCTGTGCTTAAGTTACATCTCAACCTGTTTGTGACATAAAGTGTCACTAACTTACAACGCATCAGGCATAACATTATGACCACTAATAACACTGATGATCTCTTCATCTCCTGTTAGTGAGTGGGATATATTAGGCAGCAAGTCAACATTTTGTCCTCAAAGTTGATGTGTTAGAAGCAGGAAAACAAAGCACAAATGCTTCAGGAATGGTTTGAGGAGCACAACAACGAGTTTGAGGTGTTGACTTGGCCTCCAAAATCGCCAGATCTCAATCTAATCGAGCATCTGTGGGATGTGCTGAACAAACAAGTCCAATCCATGGAGGGCCCACCTCACAACTTATAGGACTTAAAGGATCTGCTGGTAACATATTGGTGCCAGATACCACAGCACACCTTCAGGGGTCTAGAGGAGTCCATGCCTCGACGGGTCAGGGCTGAGCAGGGCAGCAAAAGGGGGACCAACAAGAAAGGTGGTCATAATGTTATCCACCTAATGTTAATTTTATACACCTGAATGTTTTTTAGTGACCCAGATTTAGTCGAAACATAGCTCTATGTATAAACTAAGAATGTCCACCAAAAACTCATGGGTCACGTGTCTTTTTGTTGTGGAATATTTTCTGATTTCTATAAAAATCATGCTCAAATGTGAGTCTCAAATATGATCATCAGGCTTTTGAGGAAGGTTTTTGATTCATTTCTCAATCATCATTGTATTGCATTGCATTATGTTTTAAAACTATAGAGCTTTTATCATAAAATTAAGCATTTAAATATCATCTTAATACTAAGACATATTATTGGCAGATATCAAGTGATGATTGATATTTATATGCATAAGTAGTCAAAGAAGTAGTCATAAATATCTCATTGAATTACATTACAAGTTTGCTCAGATTGAGTCTGAATAAAATTGTTTTTTCCCCACCTCAAGTCTCACTATATCATACCATATGAGCCATACAAGCCTGATGTATCAAATAACAAAAGAATCAAAGCATTTTCAGACGAGTCCAGGCTGTCCAGGCTGTGTGTTGATATCTGCTGACTGGAAAGCTGGGCTAGTGTGTGTGTGTGTTCTGTGAGGTCTATAAGCATCCAGACTCCCTCTGCCCACCCACACGATCACAGCAGAAGCATTTCATCTGTGTGCTTTGTTTATATCTGCAGAGTGTCAAGAGTGAAGCGATAAGGAGTCTTTAACTGGTGATTCAGAGACAAATTGACCCATTGTACAAAAGTTTAACCTTCTATTGTTTTGGGGGGGTTTTCAGGTCTTTTCAGCATCATTTCACGGCTGAAAACATAAAGGCCCGTTCACAGCAAGAACGATGACTATAAAGATGACCATCTGCCGCTCTAAAAGCAGGATGGATTCTGATTGGCTCTCAATGTTTTTATTAGTACATAGGCTAAAAATATTCTGAAAGTGATTCTTTCGTTTATCTGTTGTTATCATTATAGATTATTCATCAGGTTTATCTGAGGTTCTGTGGTGTTCTGTGAATCGGGTTTATCTGAGGTTCTGTGAATCAGGTTTATCTGAGGTTCTGTAGTGTTCTGTGAATCAGGTTTATCTGAGGTTCTGTAGTGTTCTGTGAATCAGGTTTATCTGAGGTTCTGTAGTGTTCTGTGAATCAGGTTTATCTGAGGTTCTGTGGTGTTCTGTGAATCAGGTTTATCTGAGGTTCTGTAGTGTTCTGTGAATCAGGTTTATCTGAGGTTCTGTGGTGTTCTGTGAATCAGGTTTGTCTGAGGTTCTGTAGTGTTCTGTGAATCAGGTTTATCTGAGGTTCTGTAGTGTTCTGTGAATCAGGTTTATCTGAGGTTATGTGGTGTTCTGTGAATCAGGTTTATCTGAGGTTCTGTGGTGTTCTGTGAATCAGGTTTATCTGAGGTTCTGTGAATCAGGTTTATCTGAGGTTCTGTGAATCAGGTTTATCTGAGGTTCTGTGGTGTTCTGTGAATCAGGTTTATCTGAGGTTCTGTAGTGTTCTGTGAATCAGGTTTGTCTGAGGTTCTGTAGTGTTCAATAAATCAGGTTTATCTGAGGTTCTGTAGTGTTCAATAAATCAGGTTTATCTGAGGTTCTGTGGTGTTCTGTGAATCAGGTTTATCTGAGGTTCTGTAGTGTTCTGTGAATCAGGTTTATCTGAGGTTCTGTGGTGTTCTATGAATCAGGTTTATCTGAGGTTCTGTGGTGTTTGAATCAGGTTTATCTGAGGTTCTGTAGTGTTCAATAAATCAGGTTTATCTGAGGTTCTGTGGTGTTCTGTGAATCAGGTTTATCTGAGGTTCTGTGGTGTTCTGTGAATCAGGTTTATCTGAGGTTCTGTAGTGTTCTGTGAATCAGGTTTATCTGAGGTTCTGTAGTGTTCTGTGAATCAGGTTTGTCTGAGGTTCTGTGGTGTTCTGTGAATCAGGTTTATCTGAGGTTCTGTAGTGTTCTGTGAATCAGGTTTCTCTGAGGTTATGTGGTGTTCTGTGAATCAGGTTTATCTGAGGTTCTGTGGTGTTCTGTGAATCAGGTTTATCTGAGGTTCTGTGGTGTTCTGTGAATCAGGTTTATCTAAGGTTCTGTAGTGTTCTGTGAATCAGGTTTATCTGAGGTTCTGTAGTGTTCAATAAATCAGGTTTATCTGAGGTTCTGTGAATCAGGTTTATCTGAGGTTCTGTGGTGTTCAATAAATCAGGTTTATCTGAGGTTCTGTGGTGTTCAATAAATCAGGTTTATCTGAGGTTCTGTGGTGTTCAATAAATCAGGTTTATCTGAGGTTCTGTGAATCAGGTTTATCTGAGGTTCTGTGGTGTTCAATAAATCAGGTTTATCTGAGGTTCTGTGAATCAGGTTTATCTGAGGTTCTGTGGTGTTCTGTGAATCAGGTTTATCTGAGGTTCTGTGGTGTTCAATAAATCAGGTTTATCTGAGGTTCTGTAGTGTTCTGTGAATCAGGTTTATCTGAGGTTCTGTGGTGTTCAATAAATCCGGTTTATCTGAGGTTCTGTAGTGTTCAATAAATCAGGTTTATCTGAGGTTCTGTGAATCGGGTTTATCTGAGGTTCTGTGGTGTTCAATAAATCAGGTTTATCTGAGGTTCTGTGAATCAGGTTTATCTGAGGTTCTGTGAATCAGGTTTATCTGAGGTTCTGTGGTGTTCTGTGAATCAGGTTTATCTGAGGTTCTGTGAATCAGGTTTATCTGAGGTTCTGTGGTGTTCTGTGAATCAGGTTTATCTGAGGTTCTGTGGTGTTCAATAAATCAGGTTTATCTGAGGTTCTGTAGTGTTCTGTGAATCAGGTTTATCTGAGGTTCTGTGGTGTTCAATAAATCAGGTTTATCTGAGGTTCTGTAGTGTTCTGTGCATCAGGTTTATCTGAGGTTCTGTGGTGTTCTGTGAATCAGGTTTATCTGAGGTTCTGTGAATCAGGTTTATCTGAGGTTCTGTGGTGTTCTGTGAATCAGGTTTATCTGAGGTTCTGTGGTGTTCAATAAATCCGGTTTATCTGAGGTTCTGTAGTGTTCAATACATCAGGTTTATCTGAGGTTCTGTGAATCAGGTTTATCTGAGGTTCTGTGGTGTTCAATAAATCAGGTTTATCTGAGGTTCTGTGAATCAGGTTTATCTGAGGTTCTGTGAATCAGGTTTATCTGAGGTTCTGTGGTGTTCTGTGAATCAGGTTTATCTGAGGTTCTGTGAATCAGGTTTATCTGAGGTTCTGTGGTGTTCTGTGAATCAGGTTTATCTGAGGTTCTGTGGTGTTCAATAAATCAGGTTTATCTGAGGTTCTGTAGTGTTCTGTGAATCAGGTTTATCTGAGGTTCTGTGGTGTTCAATAAATCAGGTTTATCTGAGGTTCTGTAGTGTTCTGTGCATCAGGTTTATCTGAGGTTCTGTGGTGTTCTGTGAATCAGGTTTATCTGAGGTTCTGTGAATCAGGTTTATCTGAGGTTCTGTGGTGTTCTGTGAATCAGGTTTATCTGAGGTTCTGTGAATCAGGTTTATCTGAGGTTCTTTAGTGTTCTGTGAATCAGGTTTATCTGAGGTTCTGTGGTGTTCTGTGAATCAGGTTTGTCTGAGGTTCTGTGGTGTTCTGTGAATCAGGTTAATCTGAGGTTCTGTGGTGTTCTGTGAATCAGGTTTATCTGAGGTTCTTTAGTGTTCTGTGAATCAGGTTTATCTGAGGTTCTGTGGTGTTCTGTGAATCAGGTTTGTCTGAGGTTCTGTGGTGTTCTGTGAATCAGGTTTATCTGAGGTTCTTTAGTGTTCTGTGAATCAGGTTTATCTGAGGTTCTGTGGTGTTCTGTGAATCAGGTTTATCTGAGGTTCTGTAGTGTTCTGTGAATCAGGTTTATCTGAGGTTCTGTAGTGTTCTGTGAATCAGGTTTATCTGAGGTTCTGTAGTGTTCTGTGAATCAGGTTTATCTGAGGTTCTGTAGTGTTCTGTGAATCAGGTTTATCTGAGGTTCTGTGGTGTTCTGTGAATCAGGTTTGTCTGAGGTTCTGTGGTGTTCTGTGAATCAGGTTTGTCTGAGGTTCTGTGGTGTTCTGTGAATCAGGTTTATCTGAGGTTCTGTGGTGTTTGAATCAGGTTAATCTGAGGTTCTGTGGTGTTCTGTGAATCAGGTTTTTCTGAGGTTCTGTAGTGTTCTGTGAATCAGGTTTATCTGAGGTTCTGTGGTGTTTGAATCAGGTTTATCTGAGGTTCTGTGGTGTTCTGTGAATCAGGTTTTTCTGAGGTTCTGTGGTGTTCTGTGAATCAGGTTTTTCTGAGGTTCTGTGGTGTTCTGTGAATCAGGTTTATCTGAGGTTCTGTGAATCAGGTTTATCTGAGGTTCTGTGGTGTTCTGTGAATCAGGTTTATCTGAGGTTCTGTGAATCAGGTTTATCTGAGGTTCTGTGGTGTTCTGTGAATCAGCTTTATCTGAGGTTCTGTGGTGTTCTGTGAATCAGGTTTATCTGAGGTTCTGTAGTGTTCTGTGAATCAGGTTTATCTGAGGTTCTGTGGTGTTTGAATCAGGTTTATCTGAGGTTCTGTGGTGTTCTGTGAATCAGGTTTATCTGAGGTTCTGTGGTGTTCTGTGAATCAGGTTTATGTGAGGTTCTGTGGTGTTCTGTGAATCAGGTTTATCTGAGGTTCTGTGGTGTTCTGTGAATCAGGTTTATCTGAGGTTCTGTGGTGTTCTATGAATCAGGTTTATCTGAGGTTCTGTGAATCAGGTTTATCTGAGGTTCTGTGGTGTTCTGTGAATCAGGTTTATCTGAGTTTCTGTGAATAAGGTTTATCTGAGGTTCTCTGGTGTTCTGTGAATCAGGTTTATCTGAGGTTCTGTGGTGTTCTGTGAATCAGGTTTATCTGAGGTTCTGTAGTGTTCTGTGAATCAGGTTTATCTGAGGTTCTGTGGTGTTTGAATCAGGTTTATCTGAGGTTCTGTGGTGTTCTGTGAATCAGGTTTATATGAGGTTCTGTGGTGTTCTGTGAATCAGGTTTATCTGAGGTTCTGTAGTGTTCTGTGAATCAGGTTTATCTGAGGTTCTGTGGTGTTTGAATCAGGTTTATCTGAGGTTCTGTGGTGTTCTGTGAATCAGGTTTATCTGAGGTTCTGTGGTGTTCTGTGAATCAGGTTTATCTGAGGTTCTGTGGTGTTCTGTGAATCAGGTTTATCTGAGGTTCTGTAGTGTTCTGTGAATCAGGTTTATCTGAGGTTCTGTGGTGTTCTGTGAATCAGGTTTGTCTGAGGTTCTGTGGTGTTCTGTGAATCAGGGTTGTCTGAGGTTCTGTGGTGTTCTGTGAATCAGGTTTATCTGAGGTTCTGTGGTGTTTGAATCAGGTTAATCTGAGGTTCTGTGGTGTTCTGTGAATCAGGTTTTTCTGAGGTTCTGTAGTGTTCTGTGAATCAGGTTTATCTGAGGTTCTGTGGTGTTTGAATCAGGTTTATCTGAGGTTCTGTGGTGTTTGAATCAGGTTTATCTGAGGTTCTGTGGTGTTCTGTGAATCAGGTTTTTCTGAGGTTCTGTGGTGTTCTGTGAATCAGGTTTATCTGAGGTTCTGTGAATCAGGTTTATCTGAGGTTCTGTGGTGTTCTGTGAATCAGCTTTATCTGAGGTTCTGTGAATCAGGTTTATCTGAGGTTCTGTGGTGTTCTGTGAATCAGGTTTATCTGAGGTTCTGTAGTGTTCTGTGAATCAGGTTTATCTGAGGTTCTGTGGTGTTTGAATCAGGTTTATCTGAGGTTCTGTGGTGTTCTGTGAATCAGGTTTATCTGAGGTTCTGTAGTGTTCTGTGAATCAGGTTTATCTGAGGTTCTGTGGTGTTTGAATCAGGTTTATCTGAGGTTCTGTGGTGTTCTGTGAATCAGGTTTATCTGAGGTTCTGTGGTGTTCTGTGAATCAGGTTTATCTGTGATTCTGTGGTGTTCTATGAATCAGGTTTATCTGAGGTTCTGTGGTGTTCTATGAATCAGGTTTATCTGAGGTTCTGTGAATCAGGTTTATCTGAGGTTCTGTGAATCAGGTTAATCTGAGGTTCTGTGGTGTTCTGTGAATCAGGTTTATCTGAGGTTCTGTGAATCAGGTTTATCTGAGGTTCTGTGGTGTTCTGTGAATCAGGTTTATCTGAGGTTCTGTAGTGTTCTGTGAATCAGGTTTATCTGAGGTTCTGTGGTGTTTGAATCAGGTTTATCTAAGGTTCTGTAGTGTTCTGTGAATCAGGTTTATCTGAGGTTCTGTGGTGTTCTGTGAATCAGGTTTATCTGAGGTTCTGTGGTGTTCTGTGAATCAGGTTAATCTGAGGTTCTGTGGTGTTCTTTTAATCAGGTTTATCTGAGGTTCTGTAGTGTTCTGTGAATCAGGTTTATCTGAGGTTCTGTGGTGTTCTATGAATCAGGTTAATCTGAGGTTTTGTGGTGTTCTGTGAATCAGGTTTATCTGAGGTTCTGTGGTGTTCTATGAATCAGGTTTATCTGAGGTTCTGTGGTGTTCTATGAATCAGGTTTATCTGAGGTTCTGTGAATCAGGTTTATCTGAGGTTCTGTGAATCAGGTTTATCTGAGGTTCTGTGGTGTTCTGTGAATCAGGTTTATCTGAGGTTCTGTGAATCAGGTTTATCTGAGGTTCTGTGGTGTTCTGTGAATCAGGTTTATCTGAGGTTCTGTGGTGTTCTGTGAATCAGGTTTATCTGAGGTTCTGTGGTGTTTGAATCAGGTTTATCTGAGGTTCTGTAGTGTTCTGTGAATCAGGTTTATCTGAGGTTCTGTGGTGTTCTGTGAATCAGGTTTATCTGAGGTTCTGTGGTGTTCTGTGAATCAGGTTAATCTGAGGTTCTGTGGTGTTCTTTTAATCAGGTTTATCTGAGGTTCTGTGGTGTTCTGCGAATCAGGTTTATCTGAGGTTCTGTGGTGTTCTGTGAATCAGGTTTATCTGAGGTTCTGTGGTGTTCTGTGAATCAGGTTAATCTGAGGTTCTGTGGTGTTCTGTGAATCAGGTTTATCTGAGGTTCTGTGGTGTTCTGTGAATCAGGTTTATCTGAGGTTCTGTAGTGTTCTGTGAATCAGGTTTATCTGAGGTTCTGTGGTGTTCTGTGAATCAGGTTAATCTGAGGTTCTGTGGTGTTCTGTGAATCAGGTTTATCTGAGGTTCTGTGGTGTTCTGTGAATCAGGTTTATCTGAGGTTCTGTGGTGTTCTGTGAATCAGGTTAATCTGAGGTTCTGTGGTGTTCTTTTAATCAGGTTTATCTGAGGTTCTGTGGTGTTCTGTGAATCAGGTTTATCTGAGGTTCTGTGGTGTTCTGTGAATCAGGTTTATCTGAGGTTCTGTGGTGTTCTGTGAATCAGGTTAATCTGAGGTTCTGTGGTGTTCTGTGAATCAGGTTTATCTGAGGTTCTGTGGTGTTCTGTGAATCAGGTTTATCTGAAGTTCTGTGGTGTTCTGTGAATCAGGTTAATCTGAGGTTCTGTGGTGTTCTGTGAATCAGGTTTATCTGAGGTTCTGTAGTGTTCTGTGAATCAGGTTTATCTGAGGTTCTGTGGTGTTCTGTGAATCAGGTTAATCTGAGGTTCTGTGGTGTTCTGTGAATCAGGTTTATCTGAGGTTCTGTGGTGTTCTGTGAATCAGGTTAATCTGAGGTTCTGTGGTGTTCTATGAATCAGGTTTATCTGAGGTTCTGTAGTGTTCTGTGAATCAGGTTTATCTGAGGTTCTGTAGTGTTCTGTGAATCAGGTTTATCTGAGGTTCTGTAGTGTTCTGTGAATCAGGTTTATATGAGGTTCTCTGAATCAGGTTTATCTGAGGTTCTGTAGTGTTCTGTGAATCAGGTTTATCTGAGGTTATGTGGTGTTCTGTGAATCAGGTTTATCTGAGGTTCTGTAGTGTTCTGTGAATCAGGTTTATCTGAGGTTCTGTGGTGTTCTGTGAATCAGGTTAATCTGAGGTTCTGTGGTGTTCTGTGAATCAGGTTTATCTGAGGTTCTGTGGTGTTCTGTGAATCAGGTTAATCTGAGGTTCTGTGGTGTTCTGTGAATCAGGTTAATCTGAGGTTCTGTGGTGTTCTGTGAATCAGGTTAATCTGAGGTTCTGTGGTGTTCTGTGAATCAGGTTAATCTGAGGTTCTGTGGTGTTCTATGAATCAGGTTTATCTGAGGTTCTGTAGTGTTCTGTGAATCAGGTTTATCTGAGGTTCTGTAGTGTTCTGTGAATCAGGTTTATCTGAGGTTCTGTAGTGTTCTGTGAATCAGGTTTATCTGAGGTTCTGTAGTGTTCTGTGAATCAGGTTTATCTGAGGTTCTGTAGTGTTCTGTGAATCAGGTTTATCTGAGGTTCTGTGGTGTTCTGTGAATCAGGTTTATCTGAGGTTCTGTGTTGTTCTGGGAATCAGGTTTATCTGAGGTTCTGTGAATCAGGTTTATCTGAGGTTCTGTAGTGTTCTGTGAATCAGGTTTATCTGAGGTTCTGTTTAGTTGTGGGTCTTTCTGTTCTTTCTCCCTTATTTGACTCCCACTTTGTTCTATCTGCAGGATCAAACAGACAAGCTTTGGACTGTCATCACAAAACTATCTCTTGTTTTTGTGTGTGTGTGTGTGTGTGTGTGTACAGGACACAGCCTCTCTTGGCTCTCAGAAGGGAGGTCTCATTAAACAGGGCTGGCTACATAAGGGCAACGTGAACAGCGCCATCAGCGTCACCATGAGGGTGAGATTACACACTTCTGAAGAGATGTTATGTCTATGCACTTGTTTGCATTTCATGTCTCATTTGCACTCGTCTTTTCTCTCTCAGTCCTTTAAAAGAAGGTATTTCCACCTGACGCAGTTGGGCGACGGCTCATATAATCTCAACTTCTACAAGGATGAGAAGATCAACAAAGAGCCCAAAGGAACCATCTTCCTGGACTCCTGTATGGGAGTCGTGCAGGTGTGTAGACAAACTCAAATGTTCCCTCCATTTTGTCATTGTATTGATGTCACAACTGTCAGCTCATGGTCCTCATTTACATATAGAAGTCTTAAAGGTACAGCCTGTCTAATTCTGAGGGTTAGTGAGAGGCTGAAAAATGCTTGTGAAAAACTAAATCACGTGATTATAATTGTAGCTATAGTGTGTTTTTTGATATAATATTTAAAGTTACAATATTTTAAATGTACTAAATTGCAATGTTATCACTTCAAATGTGTAATTATAAATATATATAAATACATGACATACTACAATTTTTCAATAGAAATTACATTAAAGTATATTTTAGTTTACCATAAATGCTTGTCAGCACATTCAGCAGAAACTTTAACCATATTTCATAGAAGTAATAATGAAATTACATATAAAGATGTACTTCAGTCCTACTTAAGTGGGTTTAAGATCAATTTAAACTAATACCTTTGCTTTTAATCGCGGTTAACATCTTAAAACATTACTTTTTTTGCATTTAAGTATATTCTTTTAAAATATTTCCGTAATAAGTCTTTCTTTTTTTAAGTATGCTGAAGTGTAGTTTGAAACAGAACGGTTCATGCTGTAGAAGGGAGAGCTGAGCATTATGGGAAGGCAAAGAAAGGAGAGAGTGAGGGATGAAAGAGCTCTCTCCTCCCTGTGTTTTGATAATTGATAAGCATTCTCTCTGGGAGTGAATTTTCCACACACACTCCCAAAATAAAGCGCTGCACCCACACCCGGCCCCCCGAGCTATTTCAGTGTGGAATTCTCTGGAACCTGTGGCCGTAATCACTCATAGGTATGGTCAAAAACAGCGTCACACCCTTCATGCTTTGTCATTATCTGTAATGAGTTGTATCCGTTAAATTAGTCCTCTGACCTCTGACCTCTGACACACCCCTCACCTCCACAGAACACTGGGTCTGACTGCATTAAAACAAAAACAAAAATAGAAAAGTAACTACATTACCCCAAAATATGTTTATAAAATGTATTTTTTCAAATGTATATATACAACCCCAAATCAGAAAAAGTTGGGACAGTATGGAAAACGCAGAAAATGAAAAAGTGATTTCTAAATTTACTCTGACTTGTATTTCATTGAAGACAATATGAACACAAAATATTTCATGTTTTGTCTGGTCAACTTCATGTCATTTGTAAATATGCATCCTTTCCTGTCATTCAGACCTGCAACACATTTAAAAAAAAGTTGGGACAGGAGCAATTTAGGGCTAGTAATGAGGTAAAATGGTTAAATAATGATGTGATTTGAAACAGGTGATGTCAACAGGTGATTGTAATTATGATTTGGTACAAAAGCAGCATCCAAGAAAGGTCTAATCCTTTAGGAGCAAAGATGGGCCGAGGATCGCCAGTTTGCCAACAAATACGTGAGAAAATTATTGAAATGTTTAAAAGCAATGTTCCTCAAAGAAAGATAGGAGGAGATTTGGATATTTCACATTCAACAGTGCATAACATAATTAAAAGATTCAAGGAATCTGGAGGAATTTCAGTGCGTAAAGGACAAGGGCGCAAGCCTAAGCTGAACAACCGTGATCTCGGATCCCTCAGGCGGCACTGCATCAAGAATCGTCATTCATCTAGAAGCGATATCACCACATGGGCTCAGGACTACTTTGGCAAACCTTTGTCAAGTACCACAATACGTAGTTACATCCACAAATGCCAGTTAAAACTGTCCTGTGCCAAAAGGAAGCCCTATGTTAACAGTGTCCAGAAGCGCCGTCGACTTCTCTGGGCTTGAGGCATCTGGGATGGAATCTAATAGGAGTCATCCTTCAGAATAATGAACTTAAAAATATTATCTTGTGATAAATGTGCTTAATCGTCATTAAAATAATATAAAAAAAAATCACAGTTGTCCTAAAAATAGGCTTCATTTTCTTTATTCAAAATAGAAGCTCTTTAATTCCTTTTGGCTTTAGACCCAAACATGTTTTCATACAATTCCTCCATTCATATCCTCCTCATAAACATGTGAAACAGCCACAGTAAAGGAGCGGATGGTGTTGATCTGATCTCAGCGCTCTCTGTTTGGCTCAAACACACAGTTCTGCTGAGCTGAAGAGATTCACAGCCTCTGATGGAGCAGAAATCCCCGACCGCTCAGGGGTCAAACGTTGGACTCCTGCATTTCTCTCTAGTTGTCTTTGTCTGACCAAATGCCCTGGCCTTATGTTTTAAAAACCCATCCCTTTAAAGACACTTAACCCCACTGTAAGACCTGCCCGGGGCAGGCTCTGGAATCTGTCGGCCTCCGTATGGAAATCATCTCACTTTGTTCCCAGGCTTCTGGTTTTTACATGATTTTAAGTTTTACAAATGTTCATTTGAATGTCTCTGTTCAGGTGTGTGTTAACCCCTATGAGTCTGAGCTGTTTTGGGGCCCTTTAGAAGTTTTGACATGCTCTTACATTTGTTTGTTTTTTAGTTGCTTATAAACACATTAATGGCAAAAGTGTAATTACACTGTATTCAGCACAAACTGGGCTACCATAATATGTGAGCAACATGTATGTACATGCTTGTATTTTTGAGAGAAAAATGTTTATGCATGGTTTTGAGAAAACAAAAAAATTGTTTTAAAATTAAGGCCTCAAAACACACAATAGATATGTGTTCACAAGACTTTTGACTCCAGGGTGTGTTTGCATTGAGTTTTTGCTTCAAAATGATGTGAGAATTATTGAGCCTACTCATTCACATAAAACAATACACTGATTTAAAATTTGTAAGAAAGTTTTTCTTCACAAAGCTAGTGTGCGAGGAGGCGTGATATCTAAGGAATAATGCTGGAGATCACTTGAGAGGACAAAAGAACATAATAGCCCGCATAATGAGCTGCATAATGACCTGAATAATGACCTGAATAATGAGCTGCATAATGAACTGCATAATGAGCTGCATAATGACCTGCATAATGTGCTGCATAATGACCTGCATAATGTGCTGCATAATGAACGAGCTTCAGTGTGACTGAGAGAGCAAAAAAATGCTCTTCTTATTTAGTTGAAAATTGCATCTTGATTTAAGAATGTTTCAATATTTACACTAGAAACAAGACAAAAATTACTAAGAGCCTTTTTAAAAAAAAAAATTGTACTATTTTTTGTTTTTGAAAGTAGTCTCATGCAAAAAAAATTAATAATAAATAATTAAAATTAAGATACAATTTATACAAAACAAAATTCACTGTAAAGAAAGCAATTCACTTTCTACAAAACGGAAAAAAAATCACTTTCTACAAAACAAAACTTGATATTAACTTGATAAAACAAACTTTGATATTAAATTTAAAAAATAACATTAGGGTATAATATTTTAACATCAATATGAAGCAAAATACGTTTGACTGGTACTATATTTATAGCATCTGAGCAGACATTTGCAAATAAAAGCTTTATTGATGTGACACTAGGCTCTTTTACAATAAACACGTTATAATCTGTCCAAAACAAGCCAAATAAATCTTGTCTAAACAGTCTTGCGTGTATGACATTTAATGTCTTTTTGCGTTTAATATTCACAGATGCTAACACTTTAAACTTAACAGAATAAAGCCTACCTTACAATCAGCCCTGAATCTGTAAGAAATGAACAGCTTTTCATGAGGAGAATTAGAGCTCAACGTCTCAAAGCGATGTAGCTGAAGTAACGTTACAGCGCTTCACTAGATGTGTTTGTATGAGTTGATGTGGGCGTCGAATCTGGATCGTCAGTATTTGAATCTGAAAGAGTGCGCGATCCGTGGGCGTGGTCGCATTAGCGGATAATGAAGTGGCTCGCGGGTGACTGACATTTATCGCTTTTCACACAGATTACATAAACACAGAATATTTGGTTTTGATTTGGTTTACATTGTTCAAAACCGGACATTTCAGCTTTTCTTTAGACATATGTCTCATGTTTGTGAGACAAGTGTCACTAAGCTAGAGTTCCTTTTCTGAATCTGAATGAATGTCTTTGACAGAGAGGCTGCAGATCACGCATCATGTTTGTTTTCTTTATTTTGCAAAAAGCAAAACATTTAGTTTTTATTGTGACTGAACACAAAAAAAATAGAAACTTAACAGATTATAATGATGTATAACACTTGCCTGAATGATAAAAACGATCATTTGAGTCTCTTGGGCACTGATAAGAAAAAAAGAGAGCGGATCGCGCCGGCACGGCCGCCGACTCGAGAGGGTTAACTCCCATCTCTTTTTATATGTACTGAGATCAGTTTTTCTCTCCATGCAGAACAACCGCGTGCGGAGGTTTGCGTTCGAGCTGAAGATGCAGGATAAGAGTGGCTATGTTCTGGCCGCAGACTCTGAGAGTGAGATGGACGATTGGATCGCCACCCTCAACAGGATCCTCAACAGCAGTTTTGAGCTCGCCATGCTGGACAAGAGGAACGGAGACTTACACGACGGTGTGTTTATCCGGATTATTTTTAGTCCCATTCCTGAATCAAACACACACACAAACCTCACTGACCTCCACACATGGGAGTGAGTGGACACACAATGACGAGAGAGTTACTGTGGTTAGTGTGTGGTGTGGTGACATTCTTCTGTCTATCTCTGATGTAGATGACGAACAGGGGAAAAGCGATCACTCTTCTAGCAGTATGGACAGTTTTCAGGTAAGTCACAGAAACCATGGCAGTAGTGCTGAGTATTAGGGGAATTTTCTTGTGTACACTCGGTCTGTAGCTAGACTTTTGACTGTCAAATATGGGTGTGTTGGTTAAAATAAAACGAACCCTGGTGCGATTGCTCTGTTAGTGTGGTTGATCTGAATAAGTGTTGCCGCTGGAGCGCACCAAACAAGTGGACCGAGACCCACGTTTTCATGGGGTCTCAGTCCGCTTACAAACCAACTTTTCGACTGAAATATAAACACAACTAACACAAATCTAAACAACCCAAAAACGGGAAGTGATGTCACACAATGTAACCTTAAAAAGGACAGAATGCTCAAGCATAGCTGGTTTTTCTCCTCGTCTTAAGATCTATGTTGCCCATTACAGTTTGAACTAGTCTCAAGCAGTGATGGGAATAACGGCGTTATAGATAAACGGCGTTACTAACGGAATAAATTTTTTCAGTTACGAGTAATCAAACGAATGACTGTTTCTCCCGTTACAACACCGTTAGCGTTACTGAGAATAAAATGCGGCTTTACTATAATTGAGCTCACTGAAGCGGTTTTCATCCGAGCAGGCTCTCTGACAGTCGGACCTACAATGTGTGTGCGTGCGTGCATGCCATGCATGTTTCAGGTACACATAACTGATGATGATGATTGGTCGGTGGGAGACAAGGTTGAGGTTGATAGGTTGAGTTCACACACACACATAAGCACAGTCACACACACCAACGACCAGGAGGAGTCAGAGCGATGGCAAGTCCAACGACTTCAAAGGTAGCTTTCGCAAACTGGAAGTATAAGCGCTACTTTTCCCTCGTTGATGTGAAAGGTAAGAATGTTTATGAACATGAACTTATGCCCAGGAAGAAAGAGTCTCTCCACATCGGTGTCCAGTAATTCTAATCTAATGAAGCGCCTCACATCATCACATCGCCACAAAACTAGTGGCTAAAAACCCAGGTGAGCTCCACTACTAAAGGAGTAGTATAGTACTGATAATATTTACACAATATTTACACAATAGTAGGTCTACTGATAATATTTACAATAATGTATTGAATTTGAAAGGTGTCTCTCACATTGTCCCACTGCAATAGTCTAGACTAAATTTATATACAATGTTTCATAATATAATATAAATAAATAAAAATGTATTCTATTTAGTGTCCAATTCATTCATTTAACATATTTAATATTGGGGGCATCCAAGTTATTTGACATATTTGAACATTTGAAGAAAAAAATAAATTACTTTCCATAGTAATTAGTTACTTTTATAATGATGTAACTCAGTTACTAACTCAGTTACTATTTGTAAGAAGTAACTAGTAACTATAACGAATAAGCAGGTTTTGAACGTCTCCCTGTGCCTTTAGGTTCGGTATTTTAAGGTTCAGTGATAAAAATGCCAGTGTGAACAGAACGGTTTTTTTTTGGTCCGGACAAAACAAACCAAGCAAACTGAACTACAAGTGTGAACACACCCTAAGCCTTTGCTGCCACTACGGTGCGTCTAGATTTCTAGGCTACTCACTCGCCTCTGCACCAGCCAATGACAACAATCAAACGTTTACAGTATGTCACAAACGTGTAATCGACAAAAACAAACACAGACCAATGGCAGCAGACACTGACAGGGGTGCTCACTGATCCGACAAAACCAGATGAACTTTGGTTTGAATCATTTTGTTGGCCAAAGTACCTTGAAAACTAAACCTTTTTCCCCAGATGAGTTATAAAAGCCTCATCGTACAGTACAGTCATAATAATACGTTATTGTCTGTCCTCCCAGAAGTCATACGCATGCACAACCAAGAGATATGATCATATTAGACTTTTTTTGTTTAGTTTTTTTAGCTTTTGCATTAAGATGTACAATGCTGATCGTTCGTCTGGAGCTGGGAGGGTTTGACTGATCTCTCTCCTGCTGTGTTCTCCAGAGTGCCAGAGACATCGAGAGCAAGATGAGAAACGAGACGCGGCTCAAACTCTTTACGCTGGATCCAGACTTACAGGTACATCACTAATGTATACCAGCACATGTTTCCCTCTCCACTAAATGATCACGGCACGGAAGATACACGTTAACTAATGTTCAGACGTTTGGATTTAATTTATCAAAATTGACAGTAAAGACATTTATAATGTTACACAAAAGATTCTATTTGAAATAAATGCTGTTCTTTTGAACTTTCTATTCATCAAAGAATCCTGTGGAATAAAATGTATGACGGTTTCCACAGAAATATGAACTGTTTTCAACACTGATAATAATCATAAATTAGCCTGACGTCGTCATACTCAATTCTAGTCAGAATATGAGTCTGATTCTGCTCCGTTGGGCTGTGATTATGGGGCGTTTCAACCGAACCAGGAAAGACCTCAATTGGATAGACCTACAACCAGTCAGAGCAACGGAGCGACGCATAACGTTAGTTGTCAAATGTCAACAGAACTCAACTGCACTGTGTTGCCAAGTCCGCGGGTTGAAGCGACCCCAATTATGTGATATACAAACCCAGGAATGCGATTTTTGCTGCCAGCCCTGCCAAAATAACACATATTTTACCCCCCAATTGCCTTTTTTCCCGGAGAACCCCCCCCCCCCCCTGGAAAGCTATTGGGCTTGTTTTTGGCTAGTTTTGAGGAACGTTAGCAATTGGGCGGGTTTTGTTGTAAAAACTTGGCAACCCTGTCTGCCCGCACGCGTGAATAAGTAGCCTAGCGTTAGAAGAAAAAGATGAGTGTAAACAATCTTTGCCGGTGTTGTAAAAAAAGAATTTAAGGATACACAGAGTACTTACCAACACCATCATCATTTCTGAGAGAAATAGTGAAGGTGAATGCATATACGAACAAGTTCTCCGTTTAGGATTAGAACAAATTCAACCCAAGCGGCTTTTGATGACGTGGATGATGACGTTACTGTTGATCATCTGTCCATCATCGTCTAAAGCCCGCACTGACAATTTCATTGGTCCGAACAGTTTCTGTTCGGGCATAATTACTCCTCTACGGATCAAGTCCAGACCGAACTGCCCGAGTAAAAATGTTGTGGGCGGGGCTAAGTTCGGCTGGCATCCAGGCTAATCATAAATGTGTCTTGAGCATCAAATTTTGTGACACTGAAGACTGGAGTAATGATGATAAATTCAGCTTTGATCACAGGAATAAATTACACTTTACTATATATTTACATGGAAAATACGTATTTTTGCATCATAATATTTCACAATATTGCTGTATTTTTGATCAAATAAAGGCAGCCTTATGTTGAACGCAAGATATTTTTTGAACAAAGGTGTATTAATCTATGTCGATAAATGAAACTCCTGAACATTGATCTCATCTTCCACTCAGAAACTGGATTTCTCCGGGATCGAGCCAGAGGTGAAGCCCTTCGAGGAGAAGTTTGGGAAGCGGATCCTGGTGAACTGTAACGATCTGTCCTTTAACCTCCAGAGCTGTGTGGCGGAAAATGAAGAGGGGCCGACCACTAACGTACCTCACCTTTATTATTATAATCAGTGATCACCAGTTGCCTTTGCTGATGTCATGAAGATATTCGCACGCTGAGTTTCCGGCCATCTTCACCATCTGAGAGCTTCTATGTTGGTTTGCGTTGCAGGTCGAGCCCTTCTTCGTCTCTCTGTCGTTGTTTGATATTCAGAGTTGCCGTAAGATCTCCTCAGACTTCCACGTGGACATGAACCATCCGTCTGTGAAAGTGCTGCTGCCCTCGTCAGGATCTCACAACAGCTCCGCCGCGCCGGACAGTCCGCAGGGAGTTCAGCCGCCCGCCAGCAGCCTGACGGAGAACGCCGGTCAGTTCCCACGACAGGTGAGGACACACACATCCAGCCACTGAGACCGGCTGTTCAGGATCAGAGGAAATGACTGGTTCATTCGTCAAAGCCTTTACTGTCATTTTTGATCAATTTAATGCAGGGGTGTCCAAAGTCCGGCCCGCAGGCCAAATGCGGCCTGGGGATGAATTTCAGACGGCCCGCAGCGCGTCTATTAAAATATATTATATGTGGCCCGCCACGGATCATTTACAAATCGTGCAGTTTCACGATGTCAACGCAAGGTGGCAGTACTAGACTTTAGGCCAGGGAAACAGCGCCAAAAGCGGAACGAAACAGCGCTGCTTATGCTCTGCGCATCTCGCGCGAGCTCTGACTCTGAGCAAATGTGTTTACCTGCTGAGCGTCTCGATCATGCGCCCACTAAACAGCCTTCCGAAGCCCGTGAGAAGTGTTCGAGTTCAGCGCTGAGGTCTCCGGTACTGAATCTCTCTGTGATTGGATTTAATTTAAATCCAGTTAAACAGCGCTGACTTAATAAACAACACTAACGTGCAAATCAGCTGAGCCGATTCAAAATAATTTTCAAACAACAATTCACATTTCGAATTTATCATGTTTACTGTAGTAACACCTGTAACCGTGGTAATTTGTCAGAAATGTAGGTTAATATCTAATTTTATTTAATTTGTAATGTAGACATGTATTTAATGAGTAATAAAGGCCAAATTGCAGACTATTTTTTGTCATAAACTTGCAGTTTTGTGCATTTGTATCTATATGTCTATAGACTAAATACCATTCTAGATATAGATATATATATATATAATGTATGTATTACTTTTGGCATTGGCTGTCATTTAGTATTTTTGTCCTGTTTCTAGTCTAAATATATCTAAAATCAAGATGTTATGAGATAAGTTAAATGACATTAGATATTTTTTCTTGTTTTCTGGAAAATTAAATTTAATTGAAGTGAGTTTTTGTTTAAAACAAGCAAATATATCTGCCAATGGGGTAAGAAAAATAATGTTTCTGTTTGGAATCTTTAAGGAAGATTTTGGAAGATTATTTTTCTAATCCATTGGCAGATAATTTAGTTTGTTTCAAGCAAAAACTCAATTCATTTTGATTTTTTCCCCCAGGAATCAAGAAAAAATATGTAATTTTCCTTAGTAAAAGCATCTTGATTTAATAACTTTTTTATATTTGGACTGGAAAAAAGACAGCAATACCAAGTCACAAAAGCATGTCTTGTAGTGTGGTTTTACCTGTGGTGATCTAAATAGAGCACTTATTAATTTTAAATAAGAATAGAGTTCTAACTCCGTAATAATATTAAAATTTCACCCATTAAAACTTTTTGGTTGATGAAAGTTTTACAGATATTGTTAAATATCTATACATTTCCTGTCCTATCTCAAGCTACTCTACTGTCAGCTCAAGCTTTTGTCAAATATATATATATATATATAATAGAAAAGGGACCGGCCCCCGGGTATGTCCACAACATCGAATCCGGCCCCCTTTAAAAAAAGTTTGGACACCCCTGATTTAATGCATCCTTTCCAGATAAAATATACATTTAATTTAAACATTATTACTGACCGCAAATGGTAGTGTACATAAAAAAATCTGTGTGTCTATAGGGAGTGTTTTCCGTCACCTGTCCGCACCCTGACATCTTCCTGGTCGCACGGATAGAGAAGGTTTTACAGGGCGGAATAACACATTGTGCTGAGCCTTACATGAAGAACTCAGACTCTGCTAAGGTACGTGTGTGTGAACATGTGGATAAAGCAGATGTTGGCGAGTGTTTCAAAGCTGTCAGATACTCTAGCCCCCCTCCGTCACTCATTCTGGCTGTGTTATTGTAAAATAAATAACGTGAAGCGCTTCAGACAAACCTAATTACAGAGCTGCGTTTCTTCAACAGTACAGTGCTTTTCTTTCCTCTGTCCTCAGGCTGCTCAGAAGGTTTTGAAGAACGCTAAGATGGCCTGCAGTCGGCTGGGTCAGTACCGAATGCCGTTCGCATGGGCCGCTAGGTGAGACCGTGCATGAGAAAAACACACTGAGACGGTGCAAACATTTGTAGATTTGACTGCGACTGCCTAAAATAAACATCAGAGTTATATTTCATCCCAAAACTTAAAGAAATAAGAAATAAAATGTTGCTAATAAATTAGTCCTATTTTTAAGATCCCCGCCGTCCCCAAATCTCAGTAGACTAGTGTAATGAAATAAAGCACAGCACATGTGTGAGTATACATCATGGTGTATTTGTTGTACATTATTCATAGATTATTATGATATCTGCATCTGTGTAGTTCTTTGTCATAAGCGCAGTATGCATATGATGCGGGGGCAAATCAAGACGGTTTCCCATCCACTGTAAAATCTGGGATTATTTATTTATTTATGCAATGAAATTCCTTTCATTTTAAGACTTTTATTTGTGACTACTCTTGCTATAAACTCACCTAAAGGATTATTAGGAACACCTGTTGAATTTCTCATTAATGCAATTATCTAATCAACCAATCACATGGCAGTTGCTTCAATGCATTTAGGGGTGTGGTCCTGGTCAAGACAATCTCCTGAACTCCACACTGAATGTCAGAATGGGAAAGAAAGGGGATTTAAGCAATTTTGAGCGTGGCATGGTTGTTGGTGCCAGACGGGCCGGTCTGAGTATTTCACAATCTGCTCAGTTACTGGGATTTTCACGCACAACCATTTCTAGGGTTTACAAAGAATGGTGTGAAAAGGGAAAAACATCCAGTATGCGGCAGTCCTGTGGGAGAAAATGCCTTGTTGATGCTAGAGGTCAGAGGAGAATGGGCCGACTGATTCAAGCTGATAGAAGAGCAACTTTGACTGAAATAACCACTCGTTACAACCGAGGTCTGCAGCAAAGCATTTGTGAAGCCACAACACACACAACCTTGAGGCGGATGGGCTACAACAGCAGAAGACCCCACCGGGTACCACTCATCTCCACTACAAATAGGAAAAAGAGGCGACAATTTGCACAAGCTCACCAAAATTGGACAGTTGAAGACTGGAAAAATGTTGCCTGGTCTGATGAGTCTGGATTTCTGTTGAGACATTCAGATGGTAGAGTCAGAATTTGGCGTAAACAGAATGAGAACATGGATCCATCATGCCTTGTTACCACTGTGCAGGCTGGTGGTGGTGGTGTAATGGTGTGGGGGATGTTTTCTTGGCACACTTTAGGCCCCTTAGTGCCAATTGGGCATGGTTTAAATGCCACGGCCTACCTGAGCATTGTTTCTGACCATGTCCATCCCTTTATGACCAGCATGTCCCCATCCTCTGATGGCTACTTCCAGCAGGATAATGCACCGTCACAAAGCTCCAATCATTTCAAATTGGTTTCTTGAACATGACAATGAGTTCACTGAACTAAAATGGCCCCCACAGTCACCAGATCTCAACTCAATAGAGCATCTTTGGGATGTGGTGGAACGGGAGCTTCACGCCCTGGATGTGCATCCCACAAATCTCCATCAACTGCAAGATGCTCTCCTATCAATATGGGCAACATTTCTAAAGAATGCTTTCAGCACCTTGTGGAATCAATGCCACGTAGAATTAAGGCAGTTCTGAAGGTGAAAGGGGGTCAAACACAGTATTAGTGTGTGTTCCTAATAATCCTTTAGCTGAGTGTACATCATACTTCAGTGCAATACAATTGCGAATATTTGTTATAATAGTCATTTTGTAATAAATCCAAAAGCAAAGCATGTGAAAATCTAATCAAATCAAATAAAAATGTATTTATAAAGCACAATAAAAACAACAGTAGTTGACCACTGTGTTGTACAAACATTACTAAAAAAGACAGTTTAGACCACAATGCAATAGGAAGAAGAATATAAAAAAGTGCTCCTCTGCTGCCATCTACTGGTTATAGTGGTAATTTCATATATAGTGGTCATATTCATGACAAAAGTGTGTGTTTTCCAGCAGGTGACAGACATCCTCCACTAAAGCATGGCACATTTTACCATTATCGCCATGAATGAAAATGATAAATGTAGATATTCGTTAAAGTTAATTTGTAGAGTTAAAGAAATAATAGTGTTTAAAACATGACGTGTGTTGAGAAAAGCATTAAATTATATATATATATATATATATTTTCATGTTGCCAATCTAGAAAATTACAGTAATATAAAGTTTGTCTATATTCTTAAAAAGTATTAATGAATATTAGCTGGTTATTTAAAATGGTTTTAAATTAAATCAATATTCAGGGATTGACTTGATAGTGTAGAACCGACTGTATCGTTCATGCCTATCCTAGTATACAAACAATATATTAAATAATGTTTGTTTTAAATCATACCCTCATTGATGGCCGAGCCCCACCTAATATTGAAATCCTAGAATCGTCTCTGTATGACTGTAAAGCCAACACGAGCAGAATCAATAATGCTCAGGAAAATGATTGCACAACTGTTTTTGCTGTTTTTGTTCTGGAAAAGGGTGTTGGTTGTAGATTTCAAGCCATGCCATTCTGTTTGTCTTTCCGATGGGATGTTCAAGAGGAGCTGGGCAGGATCAGGATGTGTGTGCTGTTATCTCTCACCCACACAGCAGCCGGCGAGCTTTGATCCTCTGTGTGTGTGTGTGTGTGTGTTTCTCAGGCCGCTGTTTAAGGACGCCTCTGGGACAGTGGACAAGAGCGCTCGATTCTCTGCTCTCTACCGGCAGGACGGCAACAAGCTCTCCAACGAGGACATGTTCAGACTGCTCACAGACTTCAGGAAGTCAGTCCAGCACTCGTAGTAGCACTGGTGTTTGTGTGACCTGCAGAATGGTGTTGTGTTCTCTGTTCTGTCAGGGCTGTTGATGTTTTAGAAACAGTATCGCCTCCGTCAGGCGCTCACGCTTGTTTATCCACCCTCCTCTGTGCTCTCTCTTCTCTCAGGCCAGAAAAGATGGCCAAGTTTCCTGTGATTCTGGGTAATTTGGATGTTACGGTTGATAACGTCGCACCAGATCTGACTAGTAAGGCTTTCATACTCACACACACGCATCTCTGACTGCCTCTCTGCGTGTTTGTATTGGATCAGGATTGGTTGATTCTTCTCTCTCTGTGTTTGTGTGTGTGTGTGTGTGTGTGCAGATTGTGTCACGCCCTCCTATCTTCCTCTTCGTCAGACTGATGGGGCAGAGCGGGGCAGGCTGGTGTTTGAGGTGGAGGAGTTTGTGCCATCTATCGCCAAATGCTCTCAGCCTTTCACAATTTACAACAACCACCTGTACGTGTATCCACGACATCTCAAATACGACAGCCAGAAAAGCTTCACTAAGGTACAACCACGCTAAAGCTCTCAACTCACCGCTCCGAGCCCGTGGGTCCTTCAAATGCCTCAAACTGTTAACCCTCACCTCCTTTTTTTGGAATCCAGACCCAAGGTTGGTCTCTCGCACTGTTTGGGTGTCGGTCAATATACGTTTTTTTGTTAGTTTTTTGTTAAAATTTCAATGAGAGGATTGCACTATATTTTAGTTCTATAATATTTTTTATTGAACATTTTGTAGTTTTAATCAAAAATCAGTTGTTCTTTCAGTCAGAGTTTGTTTGTGCGCATGAACCAAACGCTTCCACTTTGTCTACCATTCATTTCCAATGCGCAAATTTTTGATTGCGAACAATACAAGTGTGACTATTTTTAACATTTAATCATGTCCATGATTTATTTTTGGTGGCAAAACCATAACCAAGTTTTGTATCA
>NC_137103.1:8522860-8532860 GCF_949357685.1 Gobio gobio
TCACATGCCTCAGGGAGCCGCTTTCAAACAGCGGTAACGTATTGAAATCGCGTTTGAATGCGTGCTCCCGTTTACTTTCACTTTCGATTTCGCGATCGTGCGTACTCTGTGAATAGTGTCGAACGCGCATTTTAAAATAGACATTTGTCCGGCGCTTGTGTTGCACAACGAATCCTCCGCCACGGTCCTGTCAGTCTTCACGAACAGCTCGTGTTGGATGAGCTGATGGAATTTAAGCGACCGTTATCCACCTGAATTAAATAGCTTTTATTTCTATAAAAAGCAAAGCGACAGTGGAGGCGTAATGTAAACGTAGCGGTGACATATCCTAACTTCACCCTCACACTCCGTCATGACAATATGACACGAGACAGCCTTTCAAATCTCGTCACAGTTTAGTCTCCCTACTTTTTATTTGTATTTTTCAGCTTTATTTGAATGAACAGGTTGTTTGAGTTGTAGTGTTGTAGGATAACTCGTGTTGTCCCGTCGGCTCTGGTCAGGGTGATGATCCATGTGGTGGCTCAGTGTCATGAGGAGGGTCTGGAGCATCACCTGCGCTCATATGTGAAGGTGAGCTGCATCAGGACAGGCCACTTTCTCCTGGGATGGAAAACAAACAATCCTGAATCTTGGACATTCTTGTTTTCTTGTGTGTGTGTGTGTGTGTGTGTAGTATGTTTTGAAGACCGAGACGAACTTAACCAACGGTAAAACGGTCCATGAGGAACTGGCTAAAGCCATGACCACCATCCTGAAGCCCTCCACGGATTTCCTCACCAGCAACAAACTGCTGAAGGTGCAACTGATTCAACACCCTGACAAAAAAATCCTTTTATTACGTAAAGTTCAAGCATATTTTCTGAGTATACGTCATGTATTTAGTGTACTAAAATCAACATACTAGTAGTATATTTGTAAGTGTATTGAGTCTAAGTAGCTTCCATACTTCCATGTTTGTTAAAGGGTTAGTTCACCCAAAAATGAAAATTCTGTCATTAATGACTTCCCCTCATGTCGTTCGACACCCGTGAGACCTCCGTTCATCTTCGCAAAAGAAATGAAGATATTTTAGTTGAAATCTCCATTGGCACAATGGCACGGTTCACTCTCAAGACCCTTAAAAGACACTAAAGACGTCGTTACAAAGTCCATCTCACTACAGCGGTTCTACAATAACTTTATGAAGAGGCAAGAATAGTTTTTGTGCGCAAAAAAACCCTAAATAACGACTTATATAGTGATGACGATTTCAAAACACGGCCTCATGAAGCTTCGAAGCGTTATGAATCAGTGAGTCGATTCAGCGGTTTGAATCGCCAAATTTCAGCAGTTTGACACGTGAACCGAATCATGATTCGACTCACTGATTCACAATGCTTCGAAGCTTCATGAGGCCGTGTTTTGAAATCGTCATCACCAATGGAGGCCTTTCAGAGCCATCAGATTTACACTAAAATATCTTCATTTGTGTTCTGAAGATGAACGGAGGTCTGACGGGTGTCCAACGACATGAGGGGAAGTCATTAATGACAGAATTTTCAGTTTTGGGTGAACTAACCCTTTAAGTATATCAACAGTAGACTGAAGTTCTCCTCTCTTGTATTACCTGTAAAGAAGTACACTAATAGCACACCTGAATGAACTCCAGCACAGCTCATGCTTGTTTATGGGATGTCCTCTTGAATCCGCTGTGCTCTTTCTGCTCTAGTACTCCTGGTATTTCTGTGAGGTTTTAGTCAAGTCTATGGCACAGTACCTGATTGAGAGCGGCAAGTCCAAGGTCAGTACAAGTCAATGCTTTTCTCTTTGCAAACACCAGTCATGTGTTCTTCTGGAAATGTAAATATCTAGTTGATCTTTTTTCGTAAGTTCATGTCCACCCCGTGATTGAGACCTTTGACCCCTGCCGTGTGCTGTAGGTCTCCAGGAACCAGCGTTTCTCAGCGTCCTTCTATCACTCTGTGGAGACCCTGGTGACCATGCTGATGCCTCACATCACACAGAAATACAAGGACAACCTGGACGCCACACGAAACGCCAATCAGAGCCTCGCTGTCTTCGTCAAGGTGAGCGCTGGTCTGCTTGTCAAAGTCATCGAGCGCCAGGACTCGAGATCTGGTGGTTAGAAATCAAGTACAATGTTCCTTTGTCTTGATTTGATCTGTACTGTAGATGCTGATATCGCTATTAGCGATATATTCCAGAGAAATGTTCTTCATCAGTAGCAGCTTTCCTCTGAGTTCACTTCACATCAACCACAAACAAAACTGCGCTTTTCACAAAAGCACTGAAGTTTGGTTTGATTTCACAACTTTATGGTAAACGATCCTGGATCTTCATACCTGGAAACCCTCTCAGAGCAACAAGATGCACATTAGTTTGAGACACTCCCATATTTATACAGATTTTTTTTAAAGTATGACCCATGTGAATGGTGTAAATGGGCAGGAGTTGGCTGGTTACTGATGATTGAAATCACCAAATGTCCTCCAAAAATTATAAACTTATTTATACAGTATGATTGGTCCCACTTTATATTAGGTGTCTTTAAATATTATGTACATTAAAGTAATATTTTTTAGGATGTTTCTGGTGTTGTTGTTGTGTTGTAAAACACTTGTGCTGCTGCTGAGGTGATATGGGTAAGGTTAGGGCAGGTGTGGTGGTGTGGGTAGCAGGGGTGTGTGATATATATCGTCTGCAATAATATCATCATTGTTGTTTTAACGATGTGCGATCTGACATTGTCGAGTATATTCCTCACACACACCCAGAGAGTCTGCATACACTACGTGATGTAGTCTGGTAGATTAGACTAGTGTGTGTGCGCATTTAGCGTGACTTTAGTCTATATTTATATAATTTAATATAGTTAATAAATATCACATGAAGACTCCAGATAACAGCGTGATAACAAATGTGACATTGATTTAACCCTCTGGTGCTCTTCTGTCATTTCTGACCGGAACATTTTCTGTTTTGAAATGTTAAAAATCACAGCTTCATCGGAATGACATGAAACTTGGTGACTTTTCTAGCATTAGATATGTAAACACACAAAAAAGTTGGGGTCATGATTCGAGCATGCTAATTGGTAGTTTAAAAAAAAATAGCGTTCATTGTCTTCTGTCATAAAAGACACCATAGGAAATGAATGAGAAATCGGCAAAAACACAAAAATTCACTGAATATCTACAAATCGGCCACAATGCTGAAAAAAGGTACACAGCAGTGAAGAGGTGACACTCTAAAACATCAAGAGTGTGATATTGACACATCCACTCACACACACACACGCACACACACTTATACACACACAAACGCCTATGAAAAACTGAGCCTATGAAACACATTTAGAATTTTTTAAAATCACGGCTTCATCAGAATGATATGAAACTTGTCATTAGGTATGTTAACACTCCAAAAAATTGTGGGCATGATTCGAGCATGCTAAGTGGCCGTAAAAAAAATACTCCCACATGAGCTCTTCGGTCAAAAATGACACCATAGGAAATGAATGGGAAATCGGCAAAAACACAAATTCACAGAAAACAATCTATATTTCTAACAAAAAAAATATATCTAAAACTTTATAATAAATAGTCTTTGAGATTTTTTAAATATATATTCAAATCTATTAAAAAAAATAATTCCAAAAGAGGGCGCTAATCTGCCTTCAAAAAAAAATATTTTGAAGGCCTAATCTCTGTTTTATGTGAAATACTGCAATAATTAAAATGTTTTTTTTAAATTATATATATAAAAAAAAAAAATTTAATGGCAAAAATAGACCATAATTATTGCACAAATATAAAAAAAATACCATCAAATCATCTCAAAATACAAAATTAAAAAGAAAAAATATTATTGAAGAAAAATAAATTGCATCAGTTTTACTGGGGTGGAGGAAGTTTAATTTTTAGGTGTCCGGTCACTTATGACCGGGAAGACAACCAATGCAACCCCTAAAAGAAGAGCACCAGAGGGTTAATTTACTAAACAAGGAGTTAATATTAAGTGACTTGCATTTTAGACACAATATTGCCTGTTTTTTCTCTAATTTGCTAATGAAGATAGCTCAAAACAAAGACAGCACTGTAATTGCGTCTCTGAGCAACACACGGAGGTGTTTCCTTACTGAACGAAGCAGATGATTCAATGACTAAGATAGATTAAGATCATTCGTTCCTGAATGAATCAGCCTTTGAATGAATCGGTTGAATCACTCATGAACGGTGACTGCCGGTTTTAATTTCACATTTAAATGTCTTTTCATGGTTTAACCACCACACAGACTATGAAGAATATCAAAACCTTTAGGAGTCAGCTGATCACGGCAGTCTTAAACCTGCCACGGTGCCAGCACAATAACACACTCAGAAAAATATCGTCTAATTATCGGTATCGAGAAAAACACAGAAAATATCGAGATGTCATTTTTTGTCAATATCGCACACCCCTAATGGGGAGGTTTTTAGGGTGGGTTAAGCTGTAAGGGAAGGTCAACGGTGTCATTATATGACCAATCAGCTTTATTTTTATTCCAGTTCTAGTATAACGTGTGTCTTGAATCAGTCAGTAAACTCAAGCGTGGTCTGTTTTCTCCAGCGCTGTTTCACCTTCATGGACCGAGGGTTCGTCTTCAAACAGATCAACAACTACATCAACTGCTTCATGCCCGGAGACTCGAAGGTAATTCACTCCTGCTCCTATATCTCTGTTTACACACAACTACTGCAAATATTCAAATAGATATTCCATCCCAGAAATATGTCTTCCTCTCTCTCTCTCTCTCAGACGCTGTATGAGTTTAAGTTTGAGTTTCTGAGGGTGGTCTGTAATCATGAGCACTACGTTCCTCTCAACCTGCCCATGCCGTTCGGGAAGGGGCGCATCCAGCGCTTTCAAGGTGATCCATCACAGAAACACACATTACAGTCAGAGAGCTTGGAGAATATTGACTGCATGTGACTGAACCGGCTGATGTCTCTCAGTGTGTGACAGAATTAGCATGTTTTATAGCGGCCGTCTTCCTCTAATCCAACAATCCTCAACCAGGCTTCAGCAGACATCCAGAAGAGCCTAAAAATGACTTAAAGCCCTCTTGGGGACAAATGTGGGCAAAATAATTTTTAAAGATTTTTAAAAAATACTTTCCTTAATCTGAGTGGTACAAGACTTGGCTACTTTTCCTAAATTTGCCACCTGAACAAACACACAAAAAAATTGACTCGATTCTACAATGTTAAGTGCTTGGGGAAAAAAACTCCTTAATCCCGCCTTCGTGGACAAAAATGGGCACCCATAGGAATGAATGGGAAAAATTGTAATTCCGAGCATATTTTTTTTTATTTTTCCAATAAAAATCAATAAATCCAACACAATGCACATCATACATACACACACACAAATGAAGGAGTGAGCCTATACAACATTCTCAATGTGGCAAACACTCACACATGCGCGCACACACACACACACATCCACAAAAGCATTGCATTGAAAGCCATTGAATGAGCCTATAACAGAGTGAGTTTTATTTTTAATTTTTTTGTCAAATAAAAAACAGTCACTCACACATACACAAACAAAGGAATTAAATGAGCTAATAACTGGGCAATTAAAAAAGAAAAAAAAGTTGTTAAAACATTGGTTTACAGAGTTCAGCCCATATGCAGCCATTGAGTTCTATTGCCATCTAGTGGCTATTTATATTTTAGTTTTAAAAAGAAATGAATACCATCATAGGTCACCAGATGTCACCAAAGTCACCACATCTTTAGGTTTTGGCTCTCTGGACTTGCTGATATGTTTTTTTTTTTACTGAAGTTAAAGAAATATTAAAAATAACTGTATATTGTACATAAAAAATATGGTACTTTTAGAGGTAAATAAATTCATTAAGACCCCAAAAATCACAGAAAAAGGCATACATTGATGGAATTTATTTTACTGAAGGTGGTGATATAACATTTATTTAAATAAAAATTTGCGATCACACCTGAGACCTTCGTGCCCAAATTTGTCCACAAAGGCAGGATTAAAGGCTGTTATGCAAGGGGGGCTTGGGGGTTAATGATTTAAATGATTTTAAAAATAAGACAGAAAGAACATTAAAATAAGCCAAAACAACAACAAATCAAGATATTTCTTATTTAATTTTTATTTAATAATTTTTTCTTTGAAGAACCAAGATTGCCAAGGTCTTGAAATCCCCAAATATATGAGCTAGCCTTGTTTTAAAAGCCCTGGAGAAGTCAGACGAATGAATAATAATGATAACACTTTAGTTTAGGGTTCAATTCTCACTATTAACTAGTCGCTTATTATCATGCATAATACTAGGATATTGTTTGACTATAGGATCCATTCACGTTATATTTTCACATATGGATCATTAATTATCAGATAGACAAGGACAGTATTTTACTGAGACATTTATTGATGGTGAAACTCAACATTCCCAATGCATATCAGGTGAAGCAGGTATAAAATGATTGTTTCCATCCCATAAATTCCAGGGGCCGGTTGCATAAACCGTTAAGACTAGTCTTACAAGTTAGACATACATTTTTTTTCTTTAAGACTGTTCATAATTTTTTAAAATCAGTTACATAAAAACATAGACTGGCCTAATTTGATACGAAAAGTAAGACTGAACACCACTTGCGTAACTGCTAGTGGCTCATACTAGATCTTAAGACACTGTCTTAACATAATGGCTTAGTTTATGCAACTGGCCCCAGATCAGAGTCAAATAAGATCGGTAAAACTTTAGTTTAGGGCCCAATTCTCACTATTAACTATAGTCACTTATTATCATGCATATTACTAGGATATTGTGTGTTTATTAGTACTTATAAAGCACATGTTAATGCTTTATTCATCATGATCATATTCTACATCCCTTAATCCTACCAATACCTCAACTTAACAACTACCTCACTAACTATTAATAAGCAGTAATTAGGCATTTATTGAGGCAAAAGTCGTAGTTAATAGTGAATGTGTGTTCCCCAAACTAAAGTGTTACCATAATTCTGTCTGCATTTTTATATTATTGTATATACATTTTTCTAGTTTTGCCAAGCTCTAAAATATTTTAAATTGTGTGCAAAATATTTGAATCCTTAATCCTTATCAAGTAAATCACAGTAACACTTTACAAAAAGGGTTCATTTGTTAAGATTAATTAAACTGACAATGAAAATTCCTTCTAAGGAAGTTATTAATATTGGCTGATGTTAATCTGTTAATATTATGGACCCAAGCTAACATGAACTAACAATGAACAGTTGTATTTGTATAAACTAACATTAACAAAGATGAATAATTACTGTAACAAATGAATTGATTTAATATTAATGTTAGTTAGTTAGTTAGTTAGAATACAGATTACGTGATGAAAACTATATATAATTTTAGGTAATATAATCTGACTACTTTAGATTACTAACTTTAACCTTAATCACATGGAGTTAAATATGATAATGTTGTACTATAGTGATATAAAAATATGTCGAAAATTTGTCATCAACTAAATGAAGTGCATTAAACATTACGTTACGCCAGGGTTTGAACTGGGGGGGCTTTGTGAGGTAATAATTAATAAATATGTAACATTTTAAACAATAAAATAATAAAGGATGAAATATTTAATGTAATGCTCTGTAATTCCACAAACCTGGAAGACTTTCTGATAAGCAATAGGCTGTTTTACAAAAGGACAATTTAACAGATAAAAAAGACGAATGAGTTAGAATCAAGTCATGTGACCTTCGAATATTGATGACAATGGAGTGACTTTCATACTTTTGAGTGTGTAGCAGAAGAGTATGCTACTTCATCATCTTTAACGGATTGTTGCTTAGTTACGTGCACCCCATCACCGTTTAAACTGCCCTGTCAATCATTGTCACAGTTCAAATCCTCCACATTGAGCTTCATTTCCTACCTTTAATTGATCTGCCATCTGTGGGTCTTTAATGCGGAGACTCTCCTCGTGTGTTTGCAGTTTAAATATAATGATGTGTTTAAAAGTTAATGGCCAAACGTATCATTAAAGAAGTTCTCAATGCTGCTGCAGGGGAAATATTATGCGGATAACATTGAATAAATATCTTTCCGTCAGGTTAAATACTGATAATTGATCACTCAAACCCCTTTATCTAAACCTCTCTACTTAACCGCCGGACTCGCATAACCGTCATGTTTGTAGTTTTTTAACACTTTTTATCTGTGTTTGTAGTTCTAATCAAATCCTCGTCCATCTCGCAATGGGCAATATCAGCCGTTAGAGTGTGGGTCCAACCACACTTCGGATTCTGACCGGAAATAATAAACCATACGGAATACTCTTTTCAACATATTACAATTTGGGACACACTAACTCTATTTTCGAATACTATTTAGGACGGATAGTATGTGAATTGGGACAAAAAAGTTTGACAAGCGCTTTTCTAATATACACGACAAGACTTTTGTTATTTTGACTATTTCCTATATTTTAGAATAATAGTGAAGTCACCAAAAATTAGTCCATACTACGACTTGTGTGCATATTACAAGTGTTTTTAAAATCTCCTTCACATTGATTTAAATCATTCACATGCATCAGGGTCACGAGAGAGTGAAGAACTATTTATTTATCGTCTGAATGGGCAAACTATTTGATACAGCTGAGTGATGTCTTGTATCTCCGGCCCTGTCTCTGGGTCAGATCTGCAGCTGGACTACTCTCTGACCGATGACTTCTGTAAGAATCACTTCCTGGTGGGGCTGTTGCTGAGGGAAGTGGGCGGAGCCGTGCAGGAGTTCAGAGACGTGCGTCAGATCGCCGTGCAGGTGCTGAAGAACCTGATGATCAAGCATGCCTTCGACGACCGCTACTCCTCCAAGGTGAGCGAGCGCCCGCGTGTCCACCGCAGTGTGTGCCGTCATGGGGCTGTGTGAAATCTGTGTGTGTGTGTGTGTGTGTGTGTGTTTCAGGGTCAGCAGGCTCGCTTGGCCACGCTGTACCTGCCTCTGTTCAGTCTGCTGCTGGAAAACGTCCACCGGCTCAACATCAGAGAAGCGGCTCCTCTAGCCAACCACACTAACATGGTGAGACTGACACCCAGTGTCGCTTTCAGAAACACCAGAGAAACTCGTTCCAAACCTGCGTCACTTTCTTTCTTCTTCTTAAAGTATAAAAGTTAAAGTAATGTAAGGGAAAAAATGCCATTAAGGACATAAAACATTTTTCTAAAGGCCATAATGACTATAATGTTATATTAAAATGTTAATGTTGAAAAATTTGGGATGTACTAGGCTACCCGTTTCAGCCGCATACAACCCCAAATCAGAAAAAGTTGGGACAGTATGGAAAACGCAAAAAAAAAAAAAAAAGAAGTGATTTCTAAATTTACTTTGACTTGTATTTCATTGCAGACAATATGAACACAAAATATTTCATGTTTTGTCTGGTCAACTTCATGTCATTTGTAAATATGCATCCTTTCCTGTCATTCAGACCTGCAACACATTTAAAAAAAAGTTGGGACAGTAAAGCATTTACCACTTTGTAATGTTGCCATTCCTTTTCACAACACTTAAAAGACGTTTAGGGACTGAAGACACCAAGTGATGAAGTGTTTCAGAATAAAATGAATGACGGTTTCCACAGAAATATGAACTGTTTTCAGCAGCAATTCCTCATATGAGAGTGATTTGTGAAGGATCATGTGACACTGAAGACTGGAGTAATGATGATAAATTCAGCTTTGATCACAGGAATACATCACACGTTACTATACATTCACACAGAAAACAGCTGCTTTACATCATAATAATATTTCACAATAGTACTGTATTTTTGATCAAATAAATGCAGCCTTGGTGAGCAGAGGAGATTCTTTAAATACCAACTTCAAACTTCACATATCCATTGAAAAGGTGTAAATTAAAAGGCACATCTTGATCTTTCACTTTTATTAGATGTATATTTCTACACAGTCCT